>NW_007253739.1:61474-121406 GCF_000164805.1 Carlito syrichta | reverse complement strand
AAAAAAAAAAAAAAAAAAGTCTCAACCATTGCCCATAGGAACACACCCAAGTTAGTCTTCTTGTCATAGTTTCTTTAAAAACAATAACTTGACATTTTTTAATCCATAAATGACACATGGAATCTGTAAAGCACAGCATAAATAATAAGCAAAAATTATTCATCAGAATTTACAGTGAAAAAGCTAGAGAGAGGGAAAAAGGTGCTAAACTGTACAATTAATGGTACAAAGTTACATTAGCACATAAATAATTTCTTTGGCAAGTCATAGGATTCGCATGCATATTTTATTACACTGTAAGAAATAATTTTTCAATCTGACCCTGATCCTTCTGTGTACTTTGAAGTCTGCAAATCAGCAGTATAGCCTATAAGTTTAAAGAAATTTAGAAAGAATTGTGAAGTTAAAAGGTACTTTTGATGTTTGTTCTTTTTCTCCCATCACAAGGGCATTCGATACAACCAAAGAAAAGTGGAAAATGTTAATGCTCAAGAAATTTCCATGGCAGGCATACTCGTTTAACCCTTTACGACCACTGCCTGTTACAGGAAGGCTAACACACGTTCTCAGTGTTCTAAGTTCCCAGTCCTATGGCCTTCCTCTCTTTATTAAAGTCTCGATACTATTGCTGAGCTTTCTCCTTCCCACATACTACCAGAATCATCCCCTAACTTCTCCTCCTGTCTTGTCACCCTCATTTTCCAGTGTTTCAGGCTGAATCTTCTGAAGCACAGCTCAGATCACAGTACTACCCTGTTCAAAAAGCTTCCGTGGTTCCCCTTTATCTGCCAAAGGAAATTCACACAATCTGACTCTCGGAGTCTTTTATAATATGGTCCCAACTATCTTTCCAATTTATTTCCCACTCCCTGAACACCAACTTTAATCGCAGGTCCAACTGAGCTCCTTGCTATTTGCCACCTGAAAACTTTTCCCTTTCAAGGTTAGGGTCTATAAAATATAGATCCTAAAGATGGACTGTCTGGGTTTAAATCCCAGATTAACCTCTTAGTAGCTGTGTGGTTTTGGGCAAGTCATTTAACCTCTCTGGGCCTCAATTTCCTCATATTAAAAAATTGGCGACAGTATCCACCTTACAGGGATATTAGGAGGAACACATGAGTTAATAAATTTAGCATAGGCTAAGTGTTTAGAGCAATGTGTTGGCAAAGAGTAAATGTATACGGTTTGCTATTGTTATTGTTACTATTACTAGTTTTCTCCTAAAATCTTGAATGTTTGCCATCACTCTCTCCTGACCCACAAATACGAATGCTTTTCTTCTCCTGTCTCTGTATTCAAACCCACCTTTCAACATCTAACTCAAATGAGACCTTCATGAATTGAGCGCAGCTCCTCTTAAGGAATGTGTTTCTGGAGGCAACGAAAATGATTTGTCAAAGAATGTGATTTAGCACTGGCCATTCTGCATTGTAAATACCTGATTACATGTCTTTATCTCCACTGAACTTTAAACTCTGTGAGTACAGTCACAACTGTATCCCCAGCACTGGCCCAATGCCCAGTCCCTAGCATCCCTGAAAAAAATATCTGTTGATGAAAACATACATGAAAGTTGAACTTCTCTAGCATCATATCTGCACTTACCTAACATCTACTTTCCCTTATTATCATATTGATTAGGACACATATACATATACAGAGAGATTATTAACGTATTATTCAGGGTAAAAATCCATGTCTGGCTTATCTTTATATTCCAACTACCAGCACAAACTCATATATAGTAGGTGCTTAATTTTTTTTTTTAAATGGAGCAGGGAAGAAGGAAGAAGAGAAAAGAAAGGAAGCGAGCATATACACTAGTGCTAATGTATTTCATGAATAATTGTTATTTTGCTGATTCCCACTGTCAGAATGCTTCTATTCAAATTTCACTATGCCATAAAAATTAACTGTTACGCAAGATTTTTCCAGATTCCAAAGCACATGCCAATCACATTACCAAGATTTTTTTTTTTTAACAAATCTCTAATATATCCTTATAATAAGAAATGGGGAGGGGGGTAGGAAAGGAGATCTCCACAGAGTGAGAAAACCATCAAAGAGATTTTTTTCTGTTCTTTTACCTTATGAACAATCCTTATGTTTGGAATCATCCCATGGCTCAAGTTTGAAGTAGGAATTTCTCATTTTCCCTCATCCTCACTATAAAATTCAAGCATCCTGCTCACTCCTTTGTCTGGAAGGCTTCTAGGAATCTACTAAACCCAATCAGTCGGGATCTCCAGAGCAGATAATATACTATACTAGCCATCAAGGAGAAGGATGTGGAAGAAAAGGCTCCATAATTCTACTCTATCCAGAATCCTACTCTCCAGCATGGATTACCCTGTGATTTTGCTACCCCTTCCAGACACTGTTCCAGAGTCTTAAGGCAAATGCTGAGAACATACTCAAAAACTTGCAACAGAGTTCTCAGATCACAGCCTCCTCAGGGACACTAACAAACAGCTGGCCCTGCTAGACATAGTCAAAAGTATATTCGAGGATGACAAGAAGGAAATGTGTTGTTTTTTAAAATATTGTTGCTTGTCACAATCTGTAACCGAAGCATCACAAAGAAAAGTAGTAGAAAATTTCAAGAATGTCTGCAATAAAAATTGGCAAATGGAGAGTACTATAGTGTTAATAGGCATAGAATACCTGAACAAAATCCAGCTCTGCCTCTTACTCAGTATATGACACTGTAATTTTACCTAAACTCTGAGAGCTTGTATGAGTTATAATGATTTCTTAAAAATGATGTTTGTAGTATTCCTGGCACATAGTAAACACATAATAAATAACTACCAATAAGAACATTGTTATTGACAAAGTTGGCTTCTCCCCAAATAATGGGTATTTTCCTGTCCAGTGTTGCAAAGCCAATACACAAAACCAAAAGTGGGGGCCAAGCAGTGCAGACTTTTATTCTATGGCCACAGAATGGAGAAGAGGGACCACGGTTCACAAATCAACCTGTCCCTGAATGAGGAGTGAGGGGGTTAAAATATAGGATATGTTTAATGAAGGGATCGAATATTAAAAGCAAGGGGAGGAATAGTCATGTCCTTTCTGAGAATGAGCAGAGATTTCCTGGAATTCAGATCCCTTTCTCGTCTTTTTTTGGTCGTACATTTTCCGTTATGGCTGCCGAAGGATTTGTCATTTAGTATGAAAAGCATAGTATAACAAGGGTAGAGGTTCTTTAGAGGTCAAGTGAGCTGCCGTGTTAGATACTACAAGTTTTAGCTGATCTGGTCGAGAGGGGAACTTCTGTCCACAGGCCTTTCTGTTTCTTAAGGATAAGCAGGATTAGGTCAGTGTAGAAATTCAGCTATGCTACATAGGAATTATACTATGTAACAAGCTCAATGTAAAACAATGAGTTTTGGAAGACCACAAGCCATAAAATTTTATCCTTGCAAACAAGGATCTTTACTTATTCTGCCTAATCTTTATTTATTTATTTATTTTTTATTTTTTGAGTTGGAGTCTCACTCTGTCTCCCAGACTGGAGTGCAGTGGCCGCTCCCGGCCACCGCAGCCTCTACCTGCTGGGCTCCGGCAATCCTTCCGCCTCAGCCTTCCAAGTAGCTGGAATTACAGACATGCGCTACCACGCCCGGCTGATTTTTTTTTATTTATTGTAGAGATGAGGTCTCGCTGCCCAGGCAGGTCTCGAACCCGCGGGCTCAGGCAATCCACTCACCTCAGTCGCCCAAAGGCGCAGGATTACAGGCTGAGCCACCGAGCCTGGCTTCTGCCTAATCTTTAGGATATTTTGATTCACTGATCAAGCATTTACTCAAGTAAATCAGTCAAATATTAAAATATTCTAAATAATAAAACATAGTATACAGATTCAAAATAAAATCTGATGTTTAAGTGAGTATTTCCAAAGACTCTGCAAGTGAATCTTACTTTATAGAGAAATTAACTTTTCCATAAATTTATTTCTAAAAAGACTTTCTCACTAATTTCCCATTGCTTTCTATTATAAATGGAAGAGGGTAGGATAAATCTGTCCGTCGAAAACTCTTTTTTGTTTAAGGTTATTAAAATGCCAGTCGTTGAAATCAAACAATTTAACACTAACTGATGATTAGAGCATCTCTTGACAGTTTATGTTTCTCGTGTAACAGCAACTTGAGCAACTTTTCTCTGCTACTGGCTACTCCATTTTCCTTCTCCCTTTCTTGAGCCATGGAATTTCCCATACTACCCAACTCTACATCCTCCACTTCCATATTTTTGGCTTTGCCTTCTTTCATTGCCTATATGTGACTAGACAGCACTTGCACTTCTCACAGTCGAAGGCATGGCATTTTAATTTTGATGACATCAAATATAGTATTTTTCTACTGTATTAGGCTTAGAGTATTGTATGCTGTGTTTACTTAAAAAGAGGACTACTCATATTACATATAATATCCAAAAATGTTGTATAAAGACTTATTGAATTCATAAAGCTTTTCTTACACGACCAGTTCATCATACAATGTATTCGTGATGTGAAAATGAAAAAGCATTTCCAATGTTTACTGGGTGGTATTCCCAATCTCTGTCAGACTTTGTAAAAATAACTTTTTGCATAAAATATCCTTAATAGCAAATTTGTTTTTGTTTAGTAGTGAGTAATGCTACCAAAATGACAAATTAAGATTTCTGGATCTTTTCATCTTTACATCTTAACAAATGCATCAAATAGATGATTTACCTTAGAGTGCCCTTCAACCAATTAGCCTGAGTTCCCAAAAGTTAATAAAAGAATGATGCAGATTCAATTTTTGTATATACTTACCAAAATAAGGAGGAAAAACCACACTCATCCTTAGCCTAAATTCCCCCTTTTAAGAGGAGGTCGATAATGCTAATCACCAACTTACAAAATGTATTAGAGGAATTTGAAATGATCTAAAGAGGTCCTCCAAGACCGTTCAGAAAAGAACTACATAATTTGAACAGTCAGTTGTGTTTACTTTAAAAGTGACATCATAGACTCTATGTATTGGCCTGCACAGAATTCTCTTACATGCTCAATGAAACAAAAGCAGCTCACCTTCTGGTGCTGCTATTATAATTGGCACTTCAGTCTTTCTGCCAAGTTAGCATAACTTCCCATGAAAGATATTGAACCTACTTGAAGATGTTGAAAACCCTTTAGAAAATATGGGTTTTAGTGGAAGCAACCTGCCAATAATATTGAGCAAGCTAAACAAAGAAAAAGGGTTGAGTGAGGCTGGCCCACATCCGAGCTCTAAACACACGGCCGATGCGGTAACGCGTCGTCAGTTCAAAAGATCATTTCTTCCATCGCAGAAAAGCTAAGTTCAAAGTGAATGTTCCAAAGGAAGCTAATTTCGCATTTGTGTTTAATCTCCATATTAAAGAAACATCAGACAAGTAGTATTGAGAGAAACTCTAAGGCTAAACCCAAATTCTGGGACTTAAGCTATGTTTGTCTTTTGGGAGAACAGCCATTTGGGAGAATGAAAAATAAATACAAAAATATTTTTACAAAGGATATTCTATTTCTCTACACTTTGTATTCCCAAAAGAAGAAAATGAGACCTCTCTGTTTCTTGATACACTATCCTAACCATATTCATCAATCATTGGAGATGACTCTATTCAATATATCTTTCTTTAGGGGTTTCTTAGCTCTCTTTCCCTTCTGGAATTCTGCATTTTCTTCTCATCAAAGTATAAAATATTATTAGACAGGTAAAACAGTCTCTGTCACATGCCTTTTGCCTTGGATATTTGTATTTTATGTAATTTTAATGTATCTATAAATGAAAAGCATCTACTGGAAGTAAAAATTGGACCTGAGGTTTGATGATATTTTGTGGTCCTGGGCTTGGGAACTGTTATTGCATGTTTAAGAATTTTGCATCTTCAAGGTGGCTTGTACGCCAGTCTTACAAAACCTTACTAAACTGCCCGTGGTCACCATTGGGTTAGATTTTTTATGCAGAAGATCTTGATACTGACAACAAAATGACTTTTATTAAAACAAGCCTTCACAATGAAATAATGGGGCTTGCATCAGGACAAGTCTTAAGCAAAAAAATTTTATTTATTTTTTTTTTTAGTTGAAGTCTCACTCTGTCGCCCAGACTGGAGTGCAGTGGCCGCTCCCGGCCACCACAGCCTCGACCTGCTGGGCTCCGGCGATCCTTCTGCCTCAGCCTTCCAAGTAGCCGGAATTACAGGCATGCGCTACCACGCCCAGCTGATTTTTCGATTTATTATAGAGATGAGGTCTCGCTTCTCAGGCGGGTCTCGAACCTGCGGGCTCAGGTAATCCACTCACCTCAGCCTCCCAAAGGCGTGGGATTACAGGCTGAGCCACCGAGCCTGGCTGCAAAAATTTTTAATACATATAATTAGTTAAGTCAGTTCAGTCCTGCTTTCTAGTCTCTAAGTTCCTTCACTGGCCAGGTCTAGTCAACTTTCAATGACCCTTCCCAGGGTGTAAGCCAAGGTAGGCCCTGCTGCTTATAATTCTGTAGACAGTCATACTGGAACAGTACGGAATATATTTACATACGAACAGGAAAAAAGAGAACAGATTTTGTTCAATGACTTTTCTCATTAGAAAGAAGGCAAAAGTGGCCGGTTACGGTGGCTCAGTCTGTAATCCCAGCACTTTGAGAGGCCAAAACGAAAGGATTACCTGAACCCGGGGGCTCGAGATCGGCCTGACAACTTGGTGGGACCTTGTCTCTACAAAATCACAAACACTAGCCAGGCATGATGGTGTGCATTCATAGTTCCAGCTACTTGGAAGGCTAAGCCCAGCAAGTCGAAGCTGCAGTGGCATGAGCGTTCCACTGTACTCCAGCCTGGGCAACAAGAGTGAGACTCCAACTCAAAAAAAAAAAAAAGATAGAAGGCAAAAGTCAATGGAATTTTTATTCAACCCAAGAGGAAAGGGAAACGTTCAACCTAAAATCAAATCAAAGAAAGAAAAAACAGAAAGTGGAATTCACCTCTTTTATCTTATCCTTTCCCACAAAGAAATGAGACATCTTACAGATAAGAGCAGAGAAAAATATGAAGAAAAATTTTAGTGAAGTGATAAGTTGTGACCAGGAATAAAGGCTATAATTCAACCCACATAGCCACTATGTCTGAGCTCCATGCTTCTTCCCAACTAAATTAAAAAAAAGTGTGGGATAGTGGAATAATTCTCATGATCAGAGAACAGGAAACATACTGGTACTTCAGTGGAAGCAAATATTTCCCTACCACTAATCTTTAAGAAAATCTTATATAAGATATCTTATGGGTACTCTAATTGATGTGATAGAGAAGGTGTCTGATGACATCCTCAAGACAAACGTGATAATAGATTTTATGGGTGTATCAGTCATGATTCTCCAGAGAAATAGATCCAATAGGAGATATATTTCAAAGAATTGGCTTACGCCACTGGGGAGACTGACAAGTCCAAAATCTGTAGGGCAGGAGTGCAGGCTGGGAAAAGGTAAGAGTCGATGTTGATGCTGCTGTTGTGAATCTGAAATTTGTAAGTCAGGGCAGAAGGCTGGAAACGCAGGTACAATTTCTCTGTTACAGTCTTGAGGAAGATTTCCTTCTCTGAGAAAACTTAGTTTTAGCTGTTAAAGCCCAGCCACATTATAAAGGGTAACTTCTTTTACTTTCAGTCACCTGATTGTAAGTGTTAACCACATCTACAAAATACCTTCACAATAATACCGAGACTAATGTTCAACAAGACAACTAAGCAGCATAGTCTAACTGAGTTGACCCATAAAATTAACTGTCACAGTAGGCTTATGTTTTTGACAGAATCTTGTAAAATTTGAGGGCACATTAGCAGAAGGCAGTTGCATTGGCATTGGAGGCCAAGGTAATTTGAGCCATCACCACAAAACATCATTTACATAAATTATATCTATGCAATGAAGTATTATGCAACCTTTAAATGTCACATTTTTAAATGATGTTTAATAGCGTAATAAAACCTTTCTGATTTAGTGATAAGCAAAAGAAACAATTTTTAAAGTATATATGTCATGATGGCTACCATTATAAAATAAATAAGCTACTAATGAATAGAGTTAAAAATGAGTATCCCTGAATCACAGAACTATGATATTTTATTTTCTTACATGTTTTCTAATTTGTGTAAGTTACTTTTATAATTTAAACAAATTTTTAAATCATGAGTTTGAGATCATGGAATTTAAGATCATAATCCTGACCCTTGCCGAATGGCATTCAGAGGGGACTGCATGGCGTCTGCTGACAGAGCCAAGGTTTTCCCCAAGAAGTAGTTCTAGATCTATACCAGACAGGAATAAATAGTAATCTTAAATAATAACCTGAAATTTCTTCACTATATATTATCTCCAAAATTATTTGGCTTTAGTCGTTTTCAAAACAGGAGTTGCCTACCACAGTGAAATAAATGGCCAACATTGCTCAAAGAAATGTCTAGTTTTGAACAGGCTTCCAAGAAGTACCTGGATTAATTTAATTACTGACTTGGATTCAGCAAGGCCACTCAGCCAGGTGGTGACATATCTAGGCCTAGGATAAATGAATACCTTTTCCTATACTCTGTAGGTTCTTCAGGGGAAGGGGCTAAGCGGATGACCTTCTCTTTCCACAAATCTGCTATCTTCCCTTCAATATGACAATTCATGGTGGGAGGGTTCCTTTTGGTTTGAATTCCTCCCATTTGGAAGGCCAAACCCCCCGGGAGGGCATAGTCCCCAAGGACCAGGGTTTTCATTTACATTCAGACCCTGACACAGATGGAGTTAGGCAGCGTCATTGGAGCTGAGGCCTTTGGCTGGAATCCTTACGATCCACAGGATTCAATGGAATCCACAGCAGAGGGGCTCCCAAATGCAACTTTGGCAAGTGATGGCACAGTATAAATATATATAAATTCATACACCTACAAATTTATAAACACATAGGTAACCGTATATGTAGGTAGCCATATATGTAGCTACCCATCCATTTGGATTGATTTGAGCCTTTTCACAAACCACACTCGTCTCGCAAATTTCTTTCCCACTGGTCTGCCACAGGGGCTGAAGTTCCCACTGTAACATTTACTACTTTGGGTGAAGACATTATCTTTAGGATAACCCTGTTAAGACTTAAATATGTGACTTACAAGAAGCAATACACTAATTTGTTAGCTTCTTTTATACTTTGGAAAGCCAAAAGAGGGAAGTAGAATGGTTTCCAAAACTGACCAAGACATTAGAATTTCTCCTAGGTGTATCCCTAGCAGATCCATTCAAGCCAGCTCCATGCTGATAACAGTTTTCCAATTGGCTCTCTCCTTAGAAAGAGAGTGACTTTGAGAGAAGGATAAATATTTTCTTTCTCCCTCAAAAGCTCCAGCAACTGTGAATGGATATCACAAAGTTTCACAATTCCATTCTTGCTGTAAAGTGTCATCTACATTTGGCACCTGGAAATACTCTACTTTGTCTATTTGGATATACAAGCTAAAGTTGCCCCATCCTCTCCCCCAAGGAATGAGATGCATGCCATTTTCTCACTGGATTTTCTTTTTGTTTTGTTTTGTTTTGTTTTGTTTGAGTCAGAGTCTCATTCTGTCACCCAGTCTACAGTGCATGATCACAACTCACTGCAACCCCAACATCCTGGACTCGAATTCTCCCTCCTCAGCCCCTAGAGTAGCTAGGACCACAGGCATGCACCACTACACCCCTCTAACTTTTTTAATATTATCTTTTGTAGAGACAAGGTCTCACTATGTTGTCCAGACTAGTCTTGAACTCCTGGACTCAAGCTTTTCTACCGCCTCAGCCTCCCAAAGTACTGGGATTACAGGTGTGAGCCACCATGTCTGACTCAAACTGGGTTTCTTAAAATGAGATCATGTCAGGAATGGGAGCCATTATTGCCTGTCTAAAATGAGCACACGCCCTTCAAGACTCCAAGGGCACAATCTCAATCCTTTTAGATTGAGCTGCCTGAGGCCAAAGGAGAACCACTGCATGGTCCCAGTGGTACAAGATGATCATGATAACTACAGGAATGGCTATGGGTAAAGAAGAACACCCTAAGCATGACTTTTATCAAGTGGGGAGTAGATCCATAGGAAATAGTTAAGAAATGGGTGTTATAGTTGTCTAAAATCTTTAATCTTAGTCAAAAATCACACTGTTTGAACATTAGACATCACTGATGTGAGGAAAGGGTTTTTCTGCTATTATTTTTAACTAAGAGAATTTCCTTGGACTTTACCCCAGCTCCCTTTTTTAAGGGGGAGGTGGGTAACAAAGTGTGCTTCCAGTTTTGGATGTTTGCCCTCTCCAAATAACATGTCAAAATTTGATCCTCAGTTTGGGATTGGAGCCTAATGGGAGGTATTTCGTTCATGGGGGCAGATCCCTCATGAATGGCATGTTAGCCATTCTTGTTCTTAGCTCCTGCAAGAGCTGCTTGTTAAAATAAAAAGCCAGACATCACTGCCCCCTTGGCTTCTTCTTGCCATGTGATCTCTGCCTAAGCCCGCTCCCATCACTTTCCATTGTAAGTGAAAGCAGCCTGAGGCTCTCACCAGATGCAGATGCTGGTGCCATTCTTCTTGTGCAGTCTGCAGAACTGTGAGGTGACTAAACATGTTTTCTTTATAAATTACCCAGCCTCAGTTATTCTTTTATAGCAACACTAAATGGACTAAGACAAAGTGCTACTGCTCAGTTGTGTCATCACTGGAGAAGGCTAAATAGGATTCAAGCAAAAGCCTCAACGAGTTGACATCCTTTCGAACATACAGTTTTATGATTCCAAGCCAAAGAGAAGTACTCAGCTGGAATATGGTAACTTCTGAGGGTAAAGATGAGAAACATCACCTTCTTAATCCATAAACTGAATAAGTCCTGGGTCTATGAAATTGTGATACAACAAAAATGCAAATATATTGATCTCCTTCCAGTCTGGCACAGAGCTCTTAACCCCTTGGAACATATGAAGTCATAAATGTTATTTTGTACTCTCATGAGGTGGTTGGTGTCTGGGGGCTCCAGCTCAAGATAGAACATAGTTGCCAGAGGAACTAACCGAACCAACCTTGTAATTAGAAAGTTGGAATTATCAGTCTAACCTCTGAGGAGGGGAGAAGGGATGCAGGTTGAGCTTGTAACTAATGGCCAATGATTTAGTAAGTTGTGCATACATAAAGAAGCCTCCATTAAAAAAAAAAAGGCAGGGTTTAGAGAGCTTCTGGGTGGCTGAACACATGGAGAGTGACAAGCCTGGAGAGGGCATGGAAATTCCATGTCCCTTCTCCCACACCTCGTCCTATGTATCTCTTCCATCTGCCTGTCCTGAGTTATATCCTTTTATAATAAATGAGTAATAGTAATTAAACTTTTTTGAGTTCTGTGAGCAAATGATTGAACCCAAGGGGGACCTTTTGGGAACCTCCAATTGAAGTATACCAGGACTTTCAATTGGCATCTGAAGGGGGGGTAACTTATGTTGATGAAAAATGCCCAATTCTGTAAAATATTTTAAATGGTTTATTCTGAACCAAACATAAATACCTAGATCTGCGTCATATGTCCCAGAAAGTTCTGAGAGCCTGCCCACCGTTTTTGAATGGTGGCTAGGTTATATACAGTTTGAGGGTGGCAACAATTAGAAAAACCATAAATCAATATACGTGAGATCCCTATCGTTTTGTTCAGGGGAGGAGGGACATTTTCAAGCTGGAGGATTTGTAGGTCATAATTGCATTCAAAAATTTCTGGACTGGTAATATGCAGTTCTTTTCAGGAGATAAGATGTTTTGCTGAGACAAAAGGCAGAAAGACTCTAGGTTTGCTGATATGTAGATGAAGTTAAAATGTTATGCCTGAGTCAGGTTGGAAAACTGTAGGATAATAAAACCCTGTCTGGTGAGTTCTTAACCGGCGTGACTCCTCAAGCCTCTTAGAAATTTGGATAAAAGGTCAGATTTAGTTCTCACCTGTGGGACTGAACCCTTAACCTGTGGGGCCTGTGCAGATTCTAGTTAATGTCAGATTTAATATGTCTTGTAGAACACCCAGTTGGTGTTAGAAAATTGCTCGATATGGGGAAAATCCGCACATTGGTGTCAGAAGTGAAGTATTTACAATGGAGAGCATAGGAGAAAACAGTTTGCTTCTCCCTATTTTAACATAGTCCAAAAAGATGATTTTGAGTAAATTATGCAGCTACTCCATGGCCTAGTTTTCTCATTACTAAACAGAAGTTTTGCTTTCCTGACCAATTTGGTTCTAAACAAACTTTTGGAGTTGCTTAGAGACAAGCATTGTATAAATAAAAGACATAGAACACTTGATGTTTTAAAGTCTATTTTAGACTCCTGTGTATGTTGCCACGTTGATTCTAGATATTTTATGAATTCATATCCATTGTGAGTTTGTGACTTCCTCCACCCCGTCATCTCTACCAACCCTTTCTACTTGTCTTATTAACCCTCCACGACCTCTTCTTTCCTAAAATTACCATGTACAGCTTCCTTCCATAGACATACTCCATCAAGGATTTCCTTTTAGCCATGCTGAACATAGTTATCTTTAAATAATTTAGATACATAACTTTATTTATTTATTTATTTATTTATTTATTTATTTATTTATTTTTTGAGTTGGAGTCTCACTCTGTTGCCCAGACTGGAGTGCCTCGACCTGCTGGGCTCCGGCGATCCTTCCCCCTCAGCCTTCCGAGTAGCCGGAATTACAGGTATGCGCTACCACGCCCGGCTGATTTTTTGATTTATTGTAGAGATGAGGTCTCGCTGCCCAGGCGGGTCTCAAACCCACGGGGTCAGGCAATCCACTCACCTCAGCCTCCCAAAGGCGCGGGATTACAGGCTGAGCCACTGAGCCCAGCTTATTGATTTATTTTTATGATTTTTTTAAAGCAATTTTTAGCAATATCAATATCTTTAGGGGCACAAGGGGTTTTTCCTTACATGAATATATTGTTTAGTGGTAAAGCCATCTGAGCTCTAAGTGTACCCATCACCCCCACTAGTGCACATCATGCCCAATAGGTGATTTTTTATCACTCCTTACTCTTCCCCCACCCTCCTCCTTCTGAGTTCCCAACATCCATTATGGCATACTATGTCCCTGTGCAGGTCCTTAGCTCAGCTCTCACTTATAAGTGAGAATGCGATATTTGGTTTTCCACTCCTGTGTTACTTCACTTAGGAGGATGGACTCCAATTCCATCCAATTTGCTGCAAAAGACATTATTCGGTTCTTTTTATGGCTGAATAGTATTCTGTGGTATACATATACTACATTTTATTATCCGTTGATCAACTGATGGACATTTAGGTTGATTCCACATCTTTGCAACTGGGATTTGTACTGCTATATACATTCAGGTGCAGGTGTCTTTTTTGTCTAATGACTTCTGGTTTGGGGGGAATAAATACCTAATAGTGAGACTCCTGGATCAAATGGTAGATCTACTTATATTTCTTTTAGGAATCTCCACATTTATTTCCATAGAGGTTGTACTAATTTACACTCCCATCAACAGTGTATAAGTGTTCCCTTTTCACTGCATCTATGACAAATCTATTTTTTTAAACAATAGCCATTGTGACTGGTATACGGTGGTATTTTGTTGTGACTTTCATTTGCATTTCCCTGATGATTAGTGATGTTGAGAATTTTTAATAGATTTGTTGGCCATTTGTATATCTCCTGCTACAGTCAAGTAATGCCCGACTGCTCTCCCTTGAGTCCAATAAATCAAAAGGGTAGGGAACTGGTAGAAAGAGGTTTATTTCTGAATTTGAATGCAGGGAGCAGAGCTGGGCTTCTGGCTTTTTTTTAAGTGGTTCAGCTCACCCTTCAGGCTTTACAGTTCACTTTTATAAGTTCAGGGCTGTTGGTGCCTATACACTGACTATGTAACTAGCAGAGCATCATATAGAATTTAAGTTACAGTCACATTTTGTCAATGATGACATTTGTGGTCCACATTTCCTGGCACCAGTTACACTGGGCAGAGGTTTTACTCAAATATGCCATACAGTAAAGGGAGTTAACAAGATCTAAGACATATATTACTACATGGTGTTACATGAAAAAGCAATACAAATCACAAGACTTACAATTACATTAATACAAAAGTTATACAAATCACAAGACTTATGATTACCTTGATACTATATTATTCAAACCTGTGACTACTAAGAAAAAGGTAGTAAGTGAGAATTTACATCTCTCAGTTAATTGGGCACAGTCTGTAGGGAAGTTAAGGGTTCTTTGAAATTACTGGGAGTATATAGGAGATATGGCAATGCACATGGGGCACAGTCTGGAAATTAAGGATTCTTTGAAGTTACTTACTGGGGTGCATAGGAGATAAGGAAAAGTGAACCTTTTGTTAACTCTCAGGAATGTGGGTATGTGCCGGAGCACTTGAATACTTGCCAAGCCCTTTTCCAGAGGTTGTGGCAATATGGGCAGACAATAGCAGGTCTCTGTATCACTCCCTTTAAGAGATGTCTGTTCAGCTGGGCTCGGTGGCTCAGCCTGTAATCCCGCGCCTTTGGGAGGCTGAGGTGAATGGATTGCCTGAGCCTGAGGGTTCGAGACCTGCCTGGGCAGTGGTAGCGCGTGCCTGCAATTCTGGCTACTCGGAAGGCTGATGCGGAAGGATCGCCGGAGCCCAGCAGGTCGAGGCTGCGGTGGCCGGGAGTGGCCACTGCACTCCAGTCTGGGTGACAGAGTGAGACTCCAACTCAAAAACAAACAAACAAAAAAGAGATGTCTGTTCATGTCATTTGCCCACTTTTTAATGTGGTTATTTGCTTTTCTCTTGCTGATTTGTTTGAGACCATTGTAGATCCTGGATATTAGTCCTTTGTTAGATGTACAGCTTGTGAATATCTTCTCCTAATCTGTAGGTTGCCTATTTACTCTGCTGTGGAGAAGCTTTTTAGCTTAATTAAGTCTCACTTGTTTATTTTTGTTTGGGTTGCATTTGCTTTTGGGGTCTTAAGCATAAACTATTTGCCTAGGTCAAAGTCCAAGATGCTTTTTCCTAGCTTTGCCTCTAGCATTTTTATGGCTTCAGATCTGACATTTAAATCTTTACTCCATCTTGAGTTAATTTTGATATATTGTGAGAGATAAGGATCAGGTTTCATTTTTCTGCTTATGGCTATCCAATTTTCCCAGCACCATTTGTTGAATAGGGTATCCTTTCTCCAGTGTATGTTTTTGTCTCTCTTGTCAAAGATTAGTTGTTTGTAAGTATCTGGGTTTGTTTCTGAATTCTCTACTTTGTTCCATTAGCCAATGTGTCTGCTTTTGTACCAGTGTTATTGCTGTTTTGATTACTATAGCCTTGTAGTAAAATTTAAAATCAGGCAATGTAATATCTCCTGCTTTGTTCTTTTTGCTTAGGATTGTTTTGGGCATTTGAGCTCTTCTTTGTTCCATATGAATTTTAGGATTGTTTTTCTTAAACAATCCTAATTTTGGGAAAAAAGACTTTGGTAGTTTAATAGGGATTGCATTGAATCTGTAGGTTACTTTGGGTTAAATGGTCATTTTAACAATGTTGGTACTTCCAATCCAGGAGCATGAAAAGTTTTTTCATTTGTTTGTGTGCTCTATGATTCCTTTCATCAGTGTTATTTAGTTCTCCTTGTGAAGATTTGCATCTCCTTGGTTAAATAGTTCTGGGTATTTCAATTTTTTGGCAGTTAATGTAAATGAAATTAAGTTCTTGATTTGATCCTCAGTTTGGTCCTTATTGGTGCTGAATAAATAGCAATGCTACTGATTTATTTATTTTGTAATCTGAGACTTCACTTAATTCACTCATCAAGTTCTGGATCCTTTTGGAGGAGGTTTTAGAATTTTCTAGGTATAAGATCATATCATTGGTAAATAGAGATAGCTTATTTTTTTCTTTTTCAATTTGGATACCATTTATTTCTTTCTTTTGCCTGTTTGCTCTGACTAGGACTTCCAGTACTATGCTAAATAGGAGTGGTGAAAGTGGGCATCCTTGCCTTGTTCCAGGCCTTAGGAAGAATGCTTTGAACTTTTTGCTATTCAATATGATGCTGGCTGTGGGTTTGTTGTACTCGACTTTTACCATTTGAGGTGTGTTCCTCCTATGCCTGTTTTGCTGAAGTGTTTTATCATAAAGGGATGCTGAATTTATAGAATTCTATTTCTGCAAATTTATTGTAATGATCATATTATTTTTGTTTTTCATTCTGTTTATAGTGTATTTACTTGCATATATTGAACCTTCCTTGCATCCTTGAGATAAAACTGACTTGACTAGAGTGGATTTTTTTGATTGTTTGTTTTGATGTGCTGTTGGATTTGGTTTGCTAGCATTTTGTTGAGAATTTTGCATCTGCGTTCATCAAGGACATTAGTCAGTAGTTTTCTTTTTTTGTTGTGTCTTTTCCTGGGTTTGGTATTTGGGTGATACAGACTTCATAGAGTAAGTTAGAAAGAATTACCACCTTTTCAATCTTATGGAATAGTTTCAGTAGGCTTGGTACCACTTCTTTTTTCAAAGTCTGGTAGAATTCATCTGTGAATTCATTAGGTCCTGGGCTTTTTTGTTGTTGTTGGGAGACTTTTAATTACTGATTCAGTCTCCACTACATGTTATCAGTTTGTTCAGGGCTTCTATTTCTTCCTGATTCAAGATTGGGGGATTATATGTTTCCTGGAATTTATCCATTTCCTCTAGATTATATAGGTTGTTTGCATAGAGGTGTTCATAATAATCTTGGATGGTCTTTTGTATTTCCACGGTATCCATTGTAACGTCTTCATTTTCATTTCTAAGTGTGCTAATACGAATCCTCTCTCTTCTTTTTTTGAATTAATCAGCTAGTAGTCTAACCAACTTTTTTGTTTCAATTATTCTTTGCATTGTTTTCTGGTTTCAATTTCATTTAGTTTTGATCTAATCTTTGTTCTCTCTTTACTTCTGCGAGCTTTTGATTTGGTTTGTTCCTGTTTTTCTAGTTTCTTGAAATGTGATGCTATCTTGCTAATATGTGTCCTTTCAGTCTTTTTAATGTAGGCCTTAAGCACTATAAATTTTCCTCTGAGCACAGCTTTGGTTGTAGCTCAGAGATTTTTAGAACTTGTGTTATTGTCATTCATTTTGAGGACATTTCCATCTTTATTTCATTGTTGACCTATATATCATTTAGAAGTCAATTGTTTAATTTCCATGCATCTATTTGGTTTTGAAAGCTCTGCTTGGAATTGATTTCTAGTTTTATTACACCGTGGTCTGAGAAGGTATCTGATATAATTTCAGGGTTTTTTTTTTTAACTTACTGAGATTTGACCTGTGGCCTATCATATGGTTGATCTTGGAGAATGTTCAATGTGCTGATGAGAAAAATGTATATTCTGTACTTTTAGGGTTGAATGTTCTATAGATGTCTGTTAGGTCCATTTCCTCTAGCTCCAGTTTAACTCCAATGTTGGTTTCTTTGTTGGCTTTCTACCTTGATGACATGTCTATGCTTTCAGTGAAATGTTGAAGTCTCCCACTCTTATTTATTCCTGCCTGTGTCTTTCCTTAGATCTAAATGATAAGAGCTCTGGTTTTAGGTACATATATTTAAAATTGTTATATCTTCTTGTTGAGTTGATCCTTTTATCATTATATAATAGTCTTCTTTATCTTTTTTCACTGCTATTAAAGTCTGTTTTATCTAAGAATAGCTACTTCTACTCTTTTTTGGTTTCCATTTATGTAGAATATTTTTTCAACCAATTTATCTTGCATTTGTAGGAGATTTTGTGTGTTAAGTGGGTTTCTTCTAGACAATAGATTTTGGATTTTTTTAATCCATTTTGCCAATCTGCATCTTTTAAATAGGACCATTTACATACAAGGTTAGTAATGATATGTAAGGTACTGCTTCATTGACCATATTAACTATTACCTGATTGTTTTGTTTTCTTC
This sequence comes from Carlito syrichta, assembly GCF_000164805.1. Taxonomy (NCBI): domain Eukaryota; kingdom Metazoa; phylum Chordata; class Mammalia; order Primates; family Tarsiidae; genus Carlito; species Carlito syrichta. The sequence continues at coordinate 103,400 of NW_007253739.1, read as the reverse complement.
ATTGTGTTGGTGTTCCATAAAACTTGTGAGCTTTATAATTTCCAGTGTTTTTCTCCCAGTGCATTATGACTTTTTGTTTCAATGTTTAGAACTGCTTTGAGTATTCTCATCTGGCTGTCCTAGTGTGACAATTCCTTCAGCATATACTTGTCTGAAAAAGACTTTATTTATTCATTTATAAAAGTTAGTTGTGTGCTGTGTAAAATTCTTAGCTGACAGTTTTCTGTTTGAGAAGATGGAAGATAAGTCCCAGTTCCTTCTGGCTAGCAGGGTTTCTGCTGAGAAGTCTGCTATTAATCTGATAGGTTTGCCTTTATAAGTTATTTGATGCTTTTTTTGTTACTGCCCTTAAATTCTTTCTTTCACATTGACACTGCATAATCTAATGATTATATGCCCTGGAAATGACCTTTTCACAATGAATCTTCCAGGAGCTCTTTAGGCTTCTTGTATCTAGATCTCTGGCAAGGCCAGGGAAATTTGCCTCAATTATTCCCTCAAATAGACTTTCTAAATCTGTTGCCTTCTCTTCTTCCTCAGGAACACCTATTATTCTCAGGTTTGGACATTTTACATAATCCCACATTTTTTGAAGACTTTTTTCTGCTCTCCTGATTCTTTTTTCTTTATTGTCTGATTGAGTTAATTGAAAAGTCTTGTCTTCAAGTCTTGAAATCTTCTCTTCTATTTGTTTTAGCCTACTGCTAAAACTTTCCACTGCATTTTGCACTTCACTAAATGACTCTATTTCCAGATGTTCAGCAGTTTGTGTTTTTTTTTAAGTGTCTATCTCATTGGACAATTTTTCATTCATATCCTGAATAGTTTATAGTTTTTTAATTTTTATTTCTTTATGTTGGTTTTCAACTTTCTCTTAGATCTCATTGAACAATTTTATAATAAACCTTTTGAATTTTGTCTCTGGAATTTCAAAGATTTCATTTGGGCTAGGCTCCATTGTTGAAGAGTTGGTGTGGTCTTTTGGGGGTGTTGAAGAACCCTTCAAAATTTCATATTACCAGGATTATTTTTCTGATACCTTCTCATTTGGGTGGACTATTTCTTCTTTTTATCAATAGATTGGTTTTTATTCTATTTTTCCCCCTTTGGGTTGTTATTTTAATGTGTATAGTTCATACTCATCGAGCTTTGGCTCTGGTGTATTCAATGGTAAAGACTCTGCATGACTTTTTTGGTCATAGAGAATCTTTGTGCACTAGCTTTTCCAGATGCTGTTTGTAATAGCAATAATTGTGTGTGTGTGTGTGTGTGTGTGTGTGTGTAGGTTCACTGTCTCCTGGGGAGCTAGAATTCCAGAGTGCTCACAAAGCTTATCTTGCTTCCCAGGGATGTGGTGAAATCTCTTTTTTCTCCTAGTATTTTTTTCCTGGATTGTTCAGGCAGTTAGGAGGCACCCATAGGTGAGAACTGGTTGCAGCTGAAGCAAATGATTATATGCAATACCCCATATGGGCTAAAGTCTCAGCTCTGATGAAAGCAGTTGGGAGAGCTCCCAGTGAAGTGCACTAAGGTCTTCTCCAGGGATGGGAGGAAGTCACATCAGCTCTACCACCAGGTTGGCAAGCGAAGAGTCTGCTTTTCCATTATATGTCCCTGTTGTGTTCTAAATTTTCAGATCAGACATGAAACTCTCTCTTTCTGTAAGACCCATGAAGTTCCCTATAGGGAGGGAGTGGGATTACACTCCTTATGCTATCCTAAGCCCAAAGGGCTCCCATGGGGTTACTATTATCCCAAAATGCTTCAGAAAGAGTATCAACAGGACCACCCACCCTGAGCTCCCTGGAGAGAAACAAATATCTATAGTGGTGGGCGGTGGAGAAGTCTCCTTCTTCATGACCCTTTATGGGTGCCAAAACTGCTTGGGCAGAACCACTGCCTTCCCTCATGGAGTCTAGCACTGTGTCTGTATCTCTGCTAAAGGAAAGTTCCCTCAGACCAGAGAAGCCTGCCCTCTGGCTTTATTTATTTACTTGTACCATGGAGTGCTCCCCTGATGTGGTACACTCCCCCTTCCTCTAGTAGTGGTCATCTGTGAGGGCCCAATGTCTGAGTCCTCCTGCTTTTCTGGCTCTAGCTGCCCTATGAGGCTGCTACAACTTGCGCTTCTTCTGGGAAGTGTCTGCAAGGGACCTGGTGGTGTAAAGACACAGGAGTTGGTCACTAATATTGCTGGAGGATCTAGAGAAACTCTCCAATGCCTCAGACTATGGACTAGTCTGCAAGATGTGATTTGCGGGGAGAGGGCAGTGTGTAGAGCTAGACCAGACTGATCATTCCTCTAATTTCCCAGCAGCAGGTGCAAGCACCAACTCTAATGAGTTTGGCAGGGGAATTGCCTAAACTCTGAATGGTTTCCTTGGTTGTATACAGCCTTGGTGTGTGGTGGCTTTCTCAACTGTTGGTTGTGGCAGTGTTGTACTGGGTACATGAACAAGCTCCAGGCACCCCGAGTGGCTGGAGTGGCTTGGATAGTGGGGTTAGCTGAGGACTGGGAGCAGACCTTCACAAGTGCTTTGTTATTGTGATAGATGTAATAGGCTGTGCCAGTTGACCTCCAGCCAGGAAATAGAGCTTACAGGAGAAAACCAGCTGTGGGGGTAGCTGCAAACTTCTGTTCAGCCTGTTTACCTAGGGAGGCAAGCAGATAACCTAGGTGATAGGTGGGGCTATGAAGACTCCCAAAGCTCCCTGACCATGTTGGGCTCTTGAGGGTATTTGGGGGAGGGGAAGCCAGTGGGGGAAGCCTAGGCCAGACAAATCTGTACTTCAGCTTGCCCTCTGTGTGCATGATTGGCTGCTCTGATGGGAATTGGGAAGGAGTCTCGCATCTACTGGGGTAATGCTGCCACACTGCCTATGCTGCACAAGAGTTCACATGAGAAGCAAAGGCTTGCTGGAGCAACGTGTCCCACTCGGTTCCCCCACCTTTGACTCAAGCAATCTGCATGCAGAATGTAAAACAGCAGCCAGTCCCATGTCTTCTCACAGCAGTGGCTTACCCCAGACAGAAACTGTCTGCCAGCCGTGGAATGGACTTCTTGTTCTCTCCTAGGCCAGCTAGGACAAATAAGAGTTAAGTTTCTGAGGAATGGCATGGCTGGAGCTGCTCAGTGCTTGATTTCCTGCACAACTCCATGTCGATTTTGGCAATGTACACCTGTGGATATGGCAGTTTCCCGTGAGGGAAGAATTGCAAGAATTAGGAAGCCTTCTCAGTCTATGGCAGAAACACAGAGCTTCTGAATTCCTCTCACTCCTCTCACCTGCATGCTGGTAGTTTGTGCCAGTGATACGAGCAAGGCTGCCTGGTTGCAACCCAGGCTGATCGATTTGTCTCTTCTTCTTTGCACATGTGAGTTCTGTCATTTCTCTGGTGAGTTTTTGGGGTGTGCTGCTGGTCTCGTCCTACTTAGAGTGGTTAGGTACTCCCTCTATTTTGTTTCACTCCATGAGAGAGTCTCACACCAGCTGCTTCTAGTTGGCCATCTTGTTCTTTTCCTTAGTTACATAATTTTAAATCGATTATAATGGTGCTTCATAATAAAACAGCTCTAAAATCTCTTTTTTTCCCCCTCCTGAATAAGATTCTAAAAACTCGATGATCTTTTTTAGTCTTATAAATACACAATGCTACTTATTTCTGTTCCACAAAACAATACTTTAGCATCACAACCCGGGACATGCCACACAAAATCACATTTGGTGGATAACCTCTACATGACAGATAGTGAAAGGGTTCTTCCCCGCCCAAGGGAGCATAGGATTATCCTACCTAATTGCTACTATTTGTAGGTCTCATTCAAAGAAATTGCCAGTGCTCTACATAGTAAAGAATGTATTTCTGATAATATTTCAGTTAGGTTTGGATCAAAGACAAGAGTCACTGGTAAACTAAGCCACTTTACTAACACTTTACTTTTAGCAAGAAGGTTCATGATAAGGAAATATAAACAAGACATCTTGGATCTCATCATCATATCTCCCCATTTCCTCACCCACTCTTCCACCCTTTTTCAAAGGTGAGGAAATTTTAACCCTGAATTGTACTCCACATCTTTAAAATAAAAAATTTAAAAGTTAAAATAAAAAGGTGAGGAAATGTTTCCTGGCAATTAGTCATGACCTCTTTTCAACCCAGTCTCTCTTGTAATACTTTTTACTAAGAAAGTTTGCTTCAAGGGCTTTAGAAATTCAGAGTCAATTTTTGGAATTTTTTAAAAAGATTTGAATATTAGCAAAATTTCATTTAGTTTAACACAAGTCCTCCCTAACATGTTTTCTGATTATCTTCCTCCATGAGTTGACCTTCAATGGAGTAATGGGAACATTATTCAAAACATACTGTCCAAAAAGCGTCTATAGCATAATATCAAATCTTTAATGTAAACTGGAGCTTTCCTACATATTAGAGAGACAGTAGGCCTAGTGGTTAAAAGGATAGACTCTTAAGTTGGACGGCCTGGGCTCAAATCCCATCACTCCTAGTTTCTTGCTGTGTAACCATAAGCAAATTACTTAACATCTCCATGCCTCATTTTCCTCTGTTAAAGAGGATAATAATAGTTCCTATTTCATGGGGGTTGTTCTGAAAATGAATTAAGTAAATATTTGTAAGTCACTTAGCAATTTACTAAATTCCATTTTGGTCCCGAAATCATCTGTTTATGTCATATAGACGAGTAGCCAGCATCCGTACCAGTGTTGTAAAATATCAGCTACTGTTATAATATTACAGGACCATCTTGCACATCATCCAAGATATTTTTGTATTGGAAGCATCCAAAGAAACTTGTACTAATAATTTTACTACTAACACCATCCAGAATCATTGGCTTTGATGATTAGATTATACTGAGGCACCAGCATATAAATCCATTGCTCAAACTATATTCTTAAAAATGGGGAGGGGAAAAAATAATCTAAAGTAAATATTTTGGGACACTAGAATTTTTTTAGACACTAGAATTTTTTTTGGACCCTAAAATTTTTTTTAAAAGCCTAACTATGAAAGTCTCTGGATGATTCAAATGTAACAATGTGGAAATGACCTCATCAACAAGGATACCTGCATGATCAACATTTATATACCTAACCCTGAATTGTACCCCACATCTTTAAAATAAAAAATAATTTTAAAAATGTAGAAATTGAATTTGACTCACTCATACCTTTGGAATTAGTGCTTATCAACTTCTCCTGGCCCTGAGGCAATACTGATAGACTATTAATAATGCAGCAGGGAAGATTTTTTATTTACTATAATTCTTATCACCTTCTTTGGTTTTCTTATTGCAAAATCATAGCATTTCTAGAGCTTAGAGGGAATGATAAACTAGTCCTATCATTTTTACAGATGAGGAAATTGAGATCTAGAAAGGTAAAATTCCCGGCCAACGGGCAGCTGCTAAATAATAAAGACCATGAAGGATAATATCTTAAGTTCATTGGCCTTCTATCTTTAGTCATTAGAGAGCATTCCAGCTTCACATTATAAATCTGATTAAGTGGATCTATATTTTATAAATAAGTAGCTTAAAAAGTAGCATTTTTTTCACCCAGTTGAACTCCAAATTCCTTTACATCAAAGTAATGCATCCTTTTGGATATCAGACTCTTGCTTAAAAATTTATGTACTTTAAAATTCCAGTTACAGAGAACATAAACAGTATATTGAGTTTGATCATTTAGTGAAAAGTTAATCTCAAGGGGCAAACGTTTCAACTTTCAAGACATAGTAGAACTAAATAACAAGTACTTTACTAAATTCCGGTCTGGTCCTGAAATCATCTGTTTATGTCATATGGATGAGAAGCTTACTCATACAGGCTGGTCACTCCTTGTAAGGCCACCCTTATAAAGAACAGGCTGCCCTGAAAATAGTCATCACAACACAACTCATGCATTCATCATGATTCAGATGAACAAACCATTGCTTGCTTTTTTTCTTAAATCTAAGGCTCACAATTGAGTTAATCATATCTCATACCTCACCATAAAGCCTATATCATGTTATTAATTTTATTGTTTTCCCCTTAACTTCCCATCCTAACTCCTACTGCTTACCCTCCATCCAGAAGTATCCACTCTAATGTTTATAAACATAAATGTATTAAGGCGTTGTGATCAATAATTTTAGATATCAATAATTTTAGATATTAGACTGGATTAAGGAATACCTAGATGGCTAGCAGAGCATTATTTTTTAATATTTCTTTGAGAGTGTTTGCAGAGGAGATTGACATTTGTATTGGTGAACTGAGTAAGAAAGATCTTCCCATATTGCTTTAAGTATATCTAGATAATTAATTCTGAGTGGTACATAAATTTCTACTACATGTGTATATCCCACAATTGACTAATCCTTTCCCCCAGTGATGGCACTTAAATGCTTCTAATTTTCTGCCTTCTTAAATAGACCATCAATAAACAACATACGTATTCCATAATAGTCTCATGTGAGTTTGGCTCTAGGGCATATGCTTAAGAGTGGGAATACTGAGTCTCTGTGTAGATGACCTGATTTCCCTAAGAACTGCCAAATAACTCCTCACAATAGCTGTATCAGGTTAGACTTCCACTAAGAGTGCAAGAACATTTCCCCGTTTCCTCACCAACAGTTGATATTATCTGACTTTCTGATGTTCATCTGTCTAATGGGTAGTAGAGTGTTATTGGACCTATTCTAGTCCACCAGTTTCCTCAAATGTTTGAATCTCCTCCCTTCTGTGCAGGAGGATTTCTCGATTCTGTACATGTCTTGGCACAGGGCCTGGTCAACTAGAAATGCAGTCTAATCATCTATGTAGATTATTTCCTCAAAATATTTTCTAGCATCTGCATTCCATGTAAAGCCATGCCGATCTCAGAATGTGTCTTATAAGCTTTCATTCTTCTGTCAGGGGAGAGGGAAATCCTGGGTTCTCCTAAAATCTTTCTGGTTGTTTCTACCCACTCTATGGGAATTTTCATCACAATGCATGGAGCCAGTATACTCGTGCTTAGTTCCTGCCCTTCTTCCTCCAACTTTCTCTTCTTTCCTTCCTTCCTTCCTCCCTTCTCATCTTTCTCTTTGCCACCTAGAATTTGAAGTGTTTTCAACTTCTCCATTTTGACTGACAACACCGATCTCCCTTATCTTCCCTTTCCCTTAGGTGGCATTCTCTCTGTTTTTCCCTGGGGTAATAATGGAGGAAAGGTGTGTGTGGGGAGAGGCTGTATTACAAGGAGAAAATATAAGAAAAATATGGCCTGCACGCACTTACCATTCCATACAAATAACACTTTAACCAGTGCAAAATGTTTTTAGTATCATTTAGCCCTCTAAAAAGCTTAGAGAAGTTGTTACCACTTCTAGACTAAAATAGAAACCAAGAATGAGCAAAATAAAATAATCGTACGTAGTAATAAGATAGATACACTTTGTCAGAAGAATGTATATGTCTTTCACAACTTTTTACCCTAATGTATTAGGAAATCTTTTTAGAATAGCAAAATTTCCCCTTTTCTCTGTTGTAAATCTGACCATCTGGGCTGAAAGGAGATACTGACACAGACTGAAAACTGTTTTATCTCTGCTTTGCAGCAGTAATCTGTGGTTGCTCTTACTTATTAGCACAAACCTGAGTTCTTCTTCCATAGATTGGCACTTCTCTTAAAACTAAGAAATAGGCCGGACTTGGTGGTTCAGCCTGGTGAGTGGATTGCCTGAGCCTACGGCCTCAAGATCAGCCTGGGCAACTAGGTGAGACCACGTCTCTACAACAAATAAAAAATTAGTCAGTCATGGTAGTGTGTGCCTGTAGTTCTGGCTACTTGGAAGACTGAGGCAGAAGGGTCTCTGGAGCCCAGCAGCTCGATTCTGGGGTGGCTGTGTGTGCCACTGCACTTCAGCCTAGGCGACAATGAGACTCCAACTCAAAAAAAAAAACAAAACCCAAATATTTTAAATGATGATTATTACTGTAATATTAGAGACCAAACAGCTATTCTTTTAACTCTGTCTTGTGCTTATTCAATTGTATATTATTCTGACCCAGATTGTAGATTTGATTAGTTATGTGAAACAATTGTAAATTTTTAATTCTCTGTGTATAGACTTATATACACAGTTTATTTTAATCATATAATTGTGCCCATTTCTTGGTAATTTTGACTTTTTTAATTGGTTTGCTTTTTTTTTAAATCTGGAAAGCAACATGCTTTTTCCACATGTTTCTATAGCAACAACAACAACAACAACAAAGTTAAATTTGTTTAGGGAATATTTTCTGTGCCCCAAGTGATCATTTTCTGCCAGATGGTCAACAAAGACCATCTCTGCTTTAAGGGAGGTAGTTTGAGTTAGTGAAAAGAGACAGATTTTTGTTATGAATCCTTTCTTTTTACAACCTACCAGCTGTGAGACCTTTAGGCAACTGATTTAATTCCCAAGTCTCAGTTTTCTCTCTACAATTTGGGAATAATAATATCTATGTCCAAGGGTTAATGTGAGGATTAAATAAAATCATTTATGTACAATGACTGACATTCATTAAGCACTAAAAAAGCGCTATTTTTCTTCTTTATCTCTTAATAGAAAACTACTAGGCCTGTGTTTGTTTTGTTTTTAGGGAATTAGCAGGTATTTAGTGCAGACTTGTTTCATATAGGGCTGATAATTGGATTTTTTAGTTATTTTATAAAAACATAAAAACCTAACAGAAACCTTATGTAACTTCCATTTATCTGCAGGTGGTCTTCCTTAATGTGGCCTTGCTTTTCAGAATTGCTTTTGTTCATAACATATATAATACATCCTCTCTAGAAAAAAAAATCTTACTTTCTGTACACTGAGTACACCAAAAATAGCATCTCACTTTTATTTCAAGAAAATAGGAGTAGACAAATACAGGTTGGTAATTAACCAAAATAAAATCTTCTCCTATCCAGAGAACACAGGTAGAACAGACCCCAGGAGGAAAGAGAATCAGCTTAAGCTGGATTTAAAATAGTATGCAGCAATATTTAAGACTTTTTCTCTCTCCATCCCAGAAAGCAGTAAGTGGGAAAAGGACCAAACTTAGTATATACAGTCAAACACAAACGTATTTTTTTGTTTTGTTTTCAAATGTTTTTATTTTAAAGATGCAGGGTACAATTCAGGGTTAGGTATACAAATGTACATTATGCAGATACCCTTGTTGAAGAGGTGTGCCCCACTCCTGGCAGATTCCCACTACTGCCGATTCCACCTCTCACCTCAGGAAGTTTCCCACTACTGCCAATCCTTTCCTTATAGTTTTATGATAATTGTTCAAGGTCTGCTTATGAGTAAGACCATGTGATACTCAGTTCTTTGTTTCTGTGACAGATCACTCAGTATTATAGACTCTAAGTCCATCCAAGTTGCTGTGAAGTTTATAAATTTGTCCTTCTTTATGGCTGGGTTATATTCCATCTGGTATATGTACCTCTTTTTTTTTTTTTTTTTTCAGCCAGTCCTGTTTCAATAGGCAGCACAGTTGGTTTCATGTTTTTACTATTGTGAATAATGCAGCAATACATGTGCCAGTATCTTTTTCATAGAGCAATTTGAGTTACTCTGGGTATATTCCCAGTAGGGAAATCGCAGAGTCGTATAGAAGGTCAATTTTTAGATCTTTCAGGAATCGCCAAGTTGTTTTCCATAGAGGTTGTATTAGTTTACACTACCGCCAACAGTGTAGAAGTGCTTCCTTTTCCTTACATCCTCTCCAGCATCTGTTGTTTTTTGTTATTGTTGAGGGCCATCCTGACTGGAGTTAGGTGGTATGTCAGTGTGGTTTTAATTTGCATTACTTTGATGACTAGTGAGGCTGAGCACTTTTTCATGTATCTCTTGTCTGCTAGTATGTCTTCTTTTAAGAAGTGTCTATTCATATCTTTTGCCCTCTTGGTAATGGGGCTGTTTTTTTGTTTTTTTTTAATTTTTTTATTTTCGGCACATTTGAGTTCCCAATAGATCCTAGATGATAGGCTTTTGTCAGACATACAATAGGCAAATATTTTTTCCCAGTCTGTGGACTGTCTCCCTGCTCTCCTGATGGTTTCTTTTGGTTTGCAGAAGTTTGTAAATTTGATGCAGATACCCTTGTTGAAGAGGTGTGCCCCACTCCTTGTCTATCTTATCTCTTATGGCATGGGCATTTGGAGTTTTGATCAGGAATTGGTCGCAAGTTCCAATTTCCCTAAGGGTGTCTCCTGCATTTTCTAAGGTTCTTATTGGTTTAGGCTTTATGTTTAGGTCTTTGATTCATTTACAGTTGATGTTTGTGTATGATGATAGGTAGGGGTCTTGCTTTAATCTTCTACATGTGGTCAGCCAGTTTTCCCAGCACCATTTACTAGAGAGGTTCTCCTCTCCCCAGTGGTTGGTGGTGGAGATTTTGTCGAAGATGAGTTGGTTGAGAAATTGAGATTTTGCTTCTAATATCTCTATTCTGTTCCATTGATCTATATATCTGTTCCTGTACCAATACCAGCCTGTTTTGATTATTGTAGCTTTATAATAAAGATTAAAGTCTGGGCGTGTGATACCTCCTGCTTTGGTTTTTTGTTTTGGCTATTTGTGGTCGTCTATGTTTCCATATGAATTCCTGTATTTTGTTTCCAGGTCTGAGAAGAATGCTGCTGGTAATTTAATGGGTATTGCATTAAATCTGTAGATTGCCTTGGGTAGAATGAACATCTTAACAATGTCTATTCTTTCAGTCCATGAGTATGGAATATTTTTCCATTTATTTGTGTCATTTTTTTATTTCTTTGAGTGGCGTTTTGTAGTTTTCTTTGTAAAAGTCCATCACGTCCCTGGTTAGGAGGATACCAAGATATTCCTTTTGTGTGTGTGGCTATTGTGAATGGGGTTGTGCTGTTTATTTGAATTTCTGTTTGTTTATTGTTAGTGTATAAGAATGCAATTGTCTTGTGCACATTTATTTTATACCCTGAGACTGTGCCAAAGCCCTTTTATCAATGCAAGGAGGCTCTTTGACAGATTTTCTTGGGTTTTTGAGGTGTAGAATTATGTCATCCGCAAAGAGGGATAACATGACTTCCTCTTTTCCTGTTTTTTTATTAATTAATTAATTTATTTATTTATTATAGTGATGTGGGGTACAATTCAGGGCTAGTATACAAACATTGATTATGCAGGTACCCTTGTTGATGAGGTATGCCCCTCCGTCCTCTACAACCTCCCTCCCCTACAGCTTCCCTCAACTGCCAACCCCACTCCTCCCTTCCCTGATAGGGGATCAGGGGTATCCAAATAGGATACCCCTGATCTCCTTTCCTTGTCTGATTGCTCTAGCTAGGACTTCCAAAACTATGTTGAAAAGGAAAGGTGAGATAAACATCTTTGTCTTGCTAAGGTTTTGGGGGAAAATGGTTCAAATTTCTGTCTGTTTAGCAGTATGCTGGCTGTGGGTTTCTCATAGATGGCTCTTGCTATTTTGAGGTATGTTCCATCTATGTCTAGATGTTTGAGGGTTTTTATCAAGAGGGGGTGCTATATTTTATCAAAAGCTTTTATTCTGCGTCTAATGATATAATTATGTGGTTTTTGTTTTTACATCTGTTGATGTATTTAATTACAGTTGGTCTTGCGAATGTTGAACTAGCTCTGCATTCCAGGGATGAACCTACTTGGTCATGGTGGATGATTTTTGAGATGTGTTGTTGGATCCAGTTTGCTAGGATCTTATTGAGAATTTTAGCATCAATGTTCATCAAGGATATTGACCTGTAGTTCATTTCTTTGTTGGATCTTACCTGGCTTGGGTATCAATGTGATGTTAGCTTCATAAAATGATTTAGAGAGAGTTCCATCTTTCTCGATTGCCTGGAATACTTTCAATAGGATTGGTATCAGTTCCTCCTTATATATTTTGTAGAATTCTGCTGGAAAGCCATCTGGTCCAGGGCTTTTTTTTTGTAGGTAGTTTTCTTATGATGTAGTCAATTTCCAGAGTTGTTATTTGTCTATTTAGGGTCTCGATTTCCTCTTGTTTCAACCTGGGAGGATTGTGATGTCAGAAAGTCCTCCATTTCCTTTAGGTTTTCAAGTTTGTTTCCATACAAGTATACATAGTGGTCTCTAATAGTCTTTTGTATTTCTTCGAGGTCAATTGTGACTTCAACTTTTGCATTTCACCTTGTGTTTATTTGAGTTTTTTCTGTCTTTTTCTTGATCATTCTAGCTCGGGCATCCATCAATCTTGTTATCCTTTCAAAGAACCAGCTCTTTGGGGATTTTTTTTTGTGCGTACACGTGTATGTATTACATTTTTATCTTTTATGTCCCGAACTTGGGCTTCTATTTTGGTGATCTGCTGAAGTCACAGTTTTGGTGGTCTATTTTCTAGCTGCCTTAGGTGATTTGTTAGGCTATTAACTTGTGATCATTCTATTTTTTTCATGTGTGTTCATAAAGATATGAATTCCCCTCTTAGGACTGATTTCATAGCATCCCAGAGATTTTGGTAATATGTTTCTTCATTTTCATTTTTATTCCACTGTGGTCTGAGAAGGTGCATGGCAATATTTCAATCTTATGGAATTTGTTTATGCTTGATTTATGACAGAGGATGTGGTCGATCTTAGAGCACATTCCATGTGGTGATGAGTAGAATATATATTCCATGGTTGTTGGGTGGAGTGTTCTGTAGGTATCAGCTAAGTCCATTTGGTCAAGAGTCATGCTGAGGTACCGAATTTCCTTGTTGATCTTTTTTGTCTTGGTGATCTGTCTAGGGTTGTGAGTGGAGTGTTTAAGTCTCCAGCTATGATAGTGTTAGAGTCAATATCTTTTTTAAGTTTACCTGGAAGCTGTTTCATGAAAGTTGGTGCTCCTATGATGGGTGAACATATGTCAGGATGAATATTTCTTGTTGATGGATTGAATCTTTAATCATCATGTACAGGCCTTCTGTATCTTTTTTAATTTTTAATGGTTTAAAGGGTATACAGTCTGAAATTAAGATTGTGACTCCTGCTTTCTTTTGTGCTCCGTTCACCTGAAATGTTTTTTCCCATCCTCTTACTTTGAGTCTATGAGTATCCTTTATGGTGAGTTGACTCGTTTGGAGACAATCTATTGTTGCCTCATGATATTTTATCCATTTTGCCATTCTGTCTTTTCACTGGTGCATTTAGTCCATCCACATTCAGGCTAATTATTGAGATGTGAGAATTTATCCCTGTCATGAGGTTCTCGTAGAGTTTGCTGTTGTTACTGCTGTTTGTTGTCTTTCTTTTGATTTTTAGTTTGATTTACATATGTTTTCAATATTTTTTCTGCATTCTTGGAAAAGGCACTGTCCTTTTTCTCCTTTCTTCTGTGTTTAATACTTTCTTAAGTGTTTCTTATAGAGCTGGTCTGGAGGTAGCGTAAACTCTTAGGGATTGAATGTCTGGGAAGAATTTTAATTCTCCATCACTGATGAAGTTTAGCTTAGCTGGGTAGGTAATTCTTGGTTGAAATTGTTTATCTTTGAGAACTCTGAAGTTTGGGCTCCAAGTTCTCCTAGCCTGAAGTGTTTCTGTAGATAAGTCTGCTGCTATTCTAATTGGTCTTCCCCAGTAGAAGCTTGCTGCCTTTAGGATTTTTTTCTTTTATACCTACTTTGTGTAGGCGAATTACTATGTGTCTAGGAGTTGGTCTTCTCATTTATTCTCTTGCAGGGGTTCCCTGAATCTCTTGTGTTTGAATGGCCACATCACTGATTAGATGAGGGAAGTTTTCTTGGACAATTTCATGAAAGGTTTCTTCCAGAGTGGTCTCTGTCTCCCTATCTGCCTGAGGGATTCCAATAATCTTAGGCTTGGCCTCTTGAAATAATCACTCATCTCTTGGAAGTTTTGTTCTGCCTTTTTAAGCTTCTTTTCTATGTTTTTTTTTTTATTTGGAGTCTCACACAGTCACCCGGACTGGAGTGCAGTGGCTACTTCCGGCCACCACAACCTCGACCTGCTGGGCTCCGGTGATCCTTCCACCTCAGCCTTCCAAGTAGCTGGAGCTACAGGTGCATGCTACCATGCCCAACTAATTTTTTTGATTTATTGTAGAGATGAGGTCTCGTCAAGTTGCCCAGGTGAGTCTTGAGCCTGCGGGCTCAGGCAATTCACTCACCTCGGCCTCCCAAAGCATGGGATTACAGGCTGAGCCACCGAGCCCAGCCCTTTCCTATGTTTTTAACCAGTTGGGTTAGTTTCATATTTTTGTCTTCAAGATCTGAGATTATTTCTCTTGCTTGGTTAAATCTGCTTTCCGTGCTTATCAGTTTGTTATTTATTTCATTCACTGTATTCATTATTGTTGTTATCTCAGTTATCAACTCCTTCAGTCTTTCCTCTTGTCTCTCTCATTTCTATTTATTCTCTCTATTAATATCTTGATATCTGAGGTTGTGGTTTGAGACCAGTCATTCTGGTGGTTCTTCATTGTTTGCATGACTCCCAGAGGTCTGTGTGAGACCCATATACTTCCTTTGGTTTTTCTCCATTGTGTAGATTCCCCCCCCCCCTTTTTTTAAACCTCTTCCTTAATTCTGTTGTTCAGGAATGGGGTAGGTTTTACTTCTGTTTGTTCAATCTCCTATTCTTCCTTATGTAGATTCTCTGACTTTATTCAATTCTAAAGCTAAACTGAGAGTGGGAGGGGCTGTACTTTTTGCACTTTTGAGGGGGAGCTATGATTCAGAAACTATCTGCAGATCCCAGTATCCACTGACAGGTGCGTGTGCCCTCTAGGACCCACTTCCCAATACCTTACAATCTGTCCATTAAGTGAGACTATAATTTTGCTCCCTGAAAGCAAAATAAGGCCAAAAAAAGGAAAAGAATGGAAAAAGGAAGGAGGAGGATGGTAGGAAGGTGGAGAGAGAGAGAACAAGAGGGAAAACAGAAAGGTGTACCAACTTACAAATGAAAAGAGACACAAAGACAGAAAAGACTTAAAAACACATACAGAGAATCATACAAACATACAAAATGACAAAATAAACCACTAACAATGTACTACTCTCTCTCAAAAATATCCATACACAAGCAGGAAGTCTAAAAAATAGTATTAAAGTAACAGAAACAAAGCAAGTATGAAATGTCATTAAAAACAGAAAGAAAGAAAGAAGAGAAAAAAACTAAAACAAGAAACAAACAAAAA
Source organism: Carlito syrichta (assembly GCF_000164805.1). Taxonomy (NCBI): domain Eukaryota; kingdom Metazoa; phylum Chordata; class Mammalia; order Primates; family Tarsiidae; genus Carlito; species Carlito syrichta. Next base: position 88,198 of record NW_007253739.1, on the reverse strand, counting down.
AAAACCAAGCAAAGCAAACAAACCCACAAAAATCAAAACACATTCTGAGGTCGTTCCTGTAACTCCAACTTCCTTTCAGCTCTGGTCTCCAGCCCCTCCCTTCTGCTCTCAGCTCAGGCTGATAGGGTTGAAGCTCTCGGGGTGGGTCAGATGCCCCACAGACTACTATGGGAGGAGGGTGGATCAAATCTGACATGTGTGTGCCTATTCCAGTGTGGGGGAGGAGTGTTTGTCTCTCCAAGTTTGATGAGGAGATAAATGCTAGGTCCCAGATTGGAGGCTGGGCAGAACTGGGCAGGGTAATACAGGTTTCTGCCTGGTCCTGAGACAGAGAAATGGTGTCAGTTGGCATTTCCTCATTGGTGGTGAGGCTCCTTTCCAACTTTCCTCTGCCCTCTCCATGGATCCTGGGTATTATGCCCTCTTCTGTCACAGGTGATGGTGTGGACTGGGTGTCAGATGGTGAGGATTAGCTGCTTTCTACTGCCTCTTCTCAGGAGAGCCCCTAGAACAGCAGATGACTCTCTGTGCCAGGAATTCCAATCTCAGGGCATTGGGGGGCTTGCAGTCAACTCTAGAGGAGATCAGTGCATGAGCCTGAGTCTCTCCTCAGATGGACTTTCACTCATCCACCAGCACACACAGAGAGTCTTTATGGACACTCGCTTTTGCAGAGACTCTCACAGTCCAACCTATTCCGTCGCCATCTTGCCAGAAAAAAATCCCAAGTGTTTCTTAATTTAGGTTCAGTTTATCATAAAATGAAGTGGGTGGGAAGAGACCAAAGATCTAAATCCAAAATGAATATTAGGACAGGGTGACTGAGGTGACTGCAAGATGTACATCAGTAGAATAAAAAAGTGATAATGGATGAAAAAGAAAAAGCAAGAGATGAGAGTATGGTCATAGTGATTATGCCTGAGCAAAGGTATACACCTTTATATATGCGCTTTCAACTGTTGCATGACTTCCAAGGCTAAAAAGAAAGTAATCCATCACTATCATTCATTATTCACTACCATGTGCCAGGTGCTGTTCTAAGATGCATTGCATTTGTTAATATAGCTTATCCTCACAGAAACCCTATGAAAGAAATACCATTATTTTCATGCTTCTTCTACAGATGAGGAAAATGAGGCACAGAGAAGTGAACGTCACACTGCTGGTAAATGGCAGAAACAGGGTAAAGTATCAGGTAGTTGAGCTCAGAGTCTCTTTGCTTCATGACTTTACACCCTGCCTTTCAATAGAAAAGGCTCGGGGCCTATAATTCTTGTCTTAGCCCATATATTAATAGCACATGCCTGTGTCTGGGTCTCCTGGCTAGCACTAGGAAGCCAGGGCCCCAGGTTAGCATAGTGATCCTCCCTAACCTCTCAGTTTCTAAACATCACCCTATCACCACACACAGGAGGAAACAAGCTCTCTTTCAGGCCAGAGTGTGTATAAGGTATGACTTTGAAAAAGGTCTTATTTGGTCCTTTCTGTTTGACCAACTATTAAGCCTCCATAAATCTTCCTGGTAAAAGAAAATCTTCTTTAATGAGAAATTCCCTGTGAGGGCAAACCTGTCATTCTCTCAGGCAAAATTGTCATGGAAACTTTTATAAAGAAGGGCTCAACACTCAAGTCTTCAGGCAGAAAAAGAATCCATGCAGTCGTTCTTTTGTAAAATTATACCGATTTATTCATTGCACCAAGTGAAGCAATGGAACAAGTTCCTTTTACTGATGAACAGAATTAGAACGTAATTAGAGGAACACAGTCAGAGTTTAATTTGCCAAGCCTTGTGACATTCAGCTAGCCCCCAACCTTTAGTCCTCAAACAATGTTTGAAAAATAATAATCATTGGAACAGAATTATAAAATAATTATGAGTTTGAAAAGATGCATTGTTCTTTAAAATAATGTCCAGCCACCTTATGTGTAAATAACAACAATCCTGTATTCTAAAACACGGTCAGAAGCTATAGTCTAAGTGCCAAATCTAGCTTGCTGCCTGATTTTATACAGCTCTGAGCTAAACATGGGTTTTGTATTTTTTAATTACTAAAAAAAAAAAAAAAAGGAAGAATGATATGCTAAAACATGTTAAAATCCTATGAAATATAATGCATAATGCATGTAATACATAATGTTTTATTGGGACATAGATACTCAATCACTTACTTATTATCTCTGGCTGCTTGTACACTCCAAAGGCTCAAAACCCAAAATATTTACTATCTGGCTCTTTACAGAAAAAGTTTGTGGACTTTTTAAAGTGATCAATGATAAATATATTGCCCTGAAAAAATTCTCACTGACAAATTGTTGAATTGTAGATTTTAATCATGAGAAAATAGTGAAGCATTTTGTGACTTATCTCAGTAATTAATTTCTAAAAACCAATTCTAAATAGACATTACAGTCTATTACACATTCCAATGGTAAGTCGTGAGTCTTTCATTATTTCAAGGGGTGTGTTTTCTCTTACACTAAAACAATGTATGACTGATACAAACCAGGGCATCACTTCAAACGCCTGAGTGAAACAAAGCAAAAAAACATCCCATGCACATGTACATTCACTGGGCAGGAACATTTTTGCTGCTGAGCTTGAAACCAAAACAATTAAAGCCAGTAAAAACAGAATATGTGGACTTCTGTTTCTGCCTTTTGCTTGTTGCAGAATCCTCGAATCTACAGAAATTTTGTTTTGTGCAGCTTTTCATTAAGCATTTCAAAAGGAAACCAGGGCACCGGGCCATTTTTTTTTAATGTATAGTTTGTTGTTGTTTATGAATATCCTTTGATAGTGGCTGAGTATTATATTTATATTTTTCTTTAAAATGAGTGATCTGCCATAGGATGTGACTGTCTTGTCATCCTTTAGATGTCTGCGCTTAACACATATTTTAATGTCCTGCAGTCTGCAGACCAGTGTGATTCTCATCCGAGCAGTTCCCCAAACACATGCCTCCAGAATTCTTCCAAACCTGACATTGTCATTGACTTCAAAGGTTGCTTCCTAAGCAAAGCCTTAGAAAAAGACACAAAAGCGACTCACCAATTATTATAATTCAGGAACTCCCTAGGTCTTCCTAAGTGTGCTGTAATACATTAAGTATGCTATCTCTCTCTCCAAAATACATAAAAATTTTACTTGTACTCAGAGGGTGAACCAAACAGCCACTTCTTCATGGGAGGTACTGGCAAGTAAGAAGTCTTCCACCGAGGGCCTATGTATCGGGGGTCCAATCCCAGGTCATCCGTGGACCTACTCTACGAACTAGGACATTGGAGAAAATGTTAAACCCTTCTGTTAAACTCACATTGTTTGAATATGCTTTAAAGTTTTGCATAATTCTGTGCAAACATCTGTCCTGTGATCTTCATCTGAAAATTATGACTCATATATCCCAAATACTCCTTTAAACAAATTTGGGAAGCGGCTGAAGCTCATTCGTCATTAAAAACTGCTCTAAAAGATAGTTAAAATGAAATGCAACATTTTTCTCCAACAAAATAAAGAATAATTTGACTCTGACTCCCATTCAGTTACTTTAAGAGATATTTGCTTCAGTCCAGAAATGTTTTCTTTTAAAAAAATACTTATTTATTTTAAAGATGTGGGGTTCAATTCAGGATTAAGTGTACAAATAGTCATCAATCCAGCAAACTTTGGGCCTCCCTTTGCTCCCCACTTTGCCTGATTTGAGATCAGGTACACTTATTGATGCTATGTGCACCCCCCGACACCGGTCACGTCCTGCTATTGCCAATCCCCTTCTTCAGTATTATGGTACATGTTCAGGGTCTCCTTATGAGTGAATATTAGCTACTTTTTTATAAGCAGTTTTCAAGAGAAATAAGCCTGAAAGAAAGTCTATTTTGCTAACACAAATTTTCACTGCTTCTACGGAGTTACTAACGCCACTCTTTCCCTTTGCTAGCCATTGCCAACTTTATATGAGTCCAAGAAAAGAAACATCTTTCCCACAAAATCCAAAGGGAATAAAAAGTTCAGGAGAGGCGGCACATATTTAATGAGGCCTAGGCTTATTGCCTGATTTTCATTAGGACCCTGCCTGACTCTGATTTGGCCTACTCTAAGTCCTTTCAGGCCACTGGGCATGAAGGCCAGTGCTTATTTTCATGGTGTTTCAATTCATCAAGAAAATCCTTTCAAAGATGAAAGACACTCCACATTTTTTCACCTGTCATTCTTTCTTATGTGCCTGTCACTTCACTCACCAAACTCACTTCAAGCCAAACCAAATGCTTTCCAAACAGTATTTCCTCTACAGTATGCCTTTGAAGATCTTAAGTATTTTCTTATGCTGACCAGAATAGCTTTCAAATAAGGAATAAAAAAATAATGTAGTTCTTAAGCTATTTTTTAAAAAACACAAGAAACGCAAAAACACATTCCAGTATGTGGGTAAAAGCAAAATTCCTCTTCCCCCAGTTTAGAAATCTTGAGCCCAATACACCTGATGTTCATTTCCACACCCACAGAGCATTGTTTATATATGACAAAGTTCCTGCCAAGACCATATGCTTTTTCATTATTGCCACTTCACAAGTTTTCTCAGGCTTACTAGAAAAAGTGTTCCATAAGACCTGCTCACTGAATGGGCTCATCTTACTTCACTGACGATATTCAGTTTGCTATGTACTTGCTTAGCAACGAGCATCTCTTATTTCCAACAGCACCACCATTAGGACCCTAATCTGTCACCACTAACTTCAGGCTTTGACTTTCATCAAAAAAAAAAGGAATTTGCCAAAAAGGGAAACACAAGCTAAAAATAGTCCTGTCTTCTAGACAATATATACCTTCACATGCTTCCAGTAAACCTTGCTCAAGCAGCTTACAAAGTAGATACTAGAAGAAGTCACACTAGAGCCCAGTCTTTGGTACTGGTTTAGCCAAAAGATGCAAACAAGTGAAAGCTAACACTGAAAAGCAGAAAAGACAACCCAGGTAATACAAGAAGAAATGAAAAATCTAAGCTGTTGATACTTGTTGAGGGGTCAAAAATAGATAAGATAAAATCACTGGACGTAGTGAACAAATCTAAATTTCCAGAAGGCTTTTACAAGCATCTACAAAAAAGGCTTTATTAAAAAGTTAAGTTATGAAGGTTACATTAAATATTTATTCTTAGGCAGAAAAATAACTTTTAAAAAGGGAAAAAGTAATGACAATTCCTTCAATGGGTCTTATAGCATAGTCATAGATTATCTAAAAGATGACAATGTTGACAGTCATTATCATTATAACTGTTTATTAAATGCCTTTCATGTCCTAGGTACTATACTAAGTATTTTTGTCAGTACTCTCAGTAGCATCATTGTTAATACTCTCAGCATTATAGGATAAGTACTATTATCTCAATTTTACAAAAAATCTGAAGCTCTGTGATGTTGAGAAACTTGTCCAAAGACAGACTGTTAGCAAATTTTGCCAAACTGTAGGTAATCAACCAAAACACTATTCACCGGTAAATTAGGTTTTTTTTGAAGTTTCACAGTGACAAAAGCATTTAGATATCTATTATTTTTTTAATCTCATAAATTTATTTCTGTGAGTCATAACGAGAAAGTAGTAACAACTTCTTCACCTCAAAGGACTAGAAACTTGTCATGGATCAATTTTTCAATTCTTGCTCACTTTCTATATTTGTTTCTCAAATGTGAGAAAAGTTAATTCATTCAATGAATAGTTACCAAGCACCCACTCTGGACCAGGAATTATATGTCTAACTTAAACTTGATTGTGAAAACAAATGTCAGTATCAACCAGAATGTTCCATCTGCAGCTAGAGTGTGTCCAGTTCTCCGCAGTGATGGGAACAAATGAGATTGTATTAATTAGCTAACTCAGATTTTGTGACTTCCCTTCTCTACTTATCGGGATGTAGCATCAATCAAGCACTGCCCAGGTAACTTGGTAAATCCCTGGGGCAACTCACCCATAATAATGAACAAGACTCGTCAAATGCCATGTGGCTTCCAACTCCTCCTACCCTTTTCGAGCACTCCCTATGGACGCTGTTAGAATTGAAATACAAGTCCTTTCTTTTTTTATTGTATTACATCTGTTAGAAGGATCTCCAAGAAATCTTGCTTGTACCTCCAGGGTCCAACAGAGTTTTAGCAAAGCAACTCATTTAGTATTCACTTACAGTTTTCTCCTCAATTCTATGAAGGAATAAGACATGATCTAAAAGAAGGCGAAGAGTGGAGACCAATCTAGTAACAGAGACCACACCATTTCCAGAATGACCTCTCTCCTCTGATGAATAAGGCTTGTTACTGGCTCAAGCTGTCTCCTCTGGCTTCCTCACCCCTTATTAATAATTATCTCCCAGAATGATCTTCAACTCTTTTACAAACAGACTTCTGACAGGTCCTGCGCATCAGTAATTTAAATATGCCCAGAACATGGCTGAACCTCAGTGGAAACCACTACGAAGGCTTATTGCCATGTTCAAACACTCTACCCTACACATATACTCCATACTAGGAAAAAAGCACCTTGAGGGTGGGGGTGGAGGTGCTAAAGATCAAATTGAATTATCCTCGCATTCTGATATGGCTTATTTGGGAAATTTGGGAGATAGGATAAAGAGACAATTATCAAGGTAAGTTTAAGAACAGCATCTACAGAACTACAAGAATAAATGAAATTCAGGTAGGATGACTCTAAAATGAATATTTGTTAGATAAATAGGAATTAACCACAAAAAGCCCAAAGCATTAAAGATCTACTTTTATGATCCCTAACAGAGCTATAACTTTAGAAAACATAAGTCCAACCTTCCTCGTGCCTGAAAACTATGGTCTTCTGATAAAGATAGTTTATGCCCTACCCATATTCCCTTAACCCACTCCTGTAGCTTTCATTGCCTACAGCTTTGGCAGACAATTCCATTTGTAAGCCAATGGGTTCCTACCTCAAGCATCTATGTCTCTTTGCCTGTGGACTTCCTCTACCTGCAAAACTACTGTGACTTCCAGGGTAGACCAGAAATGGTGGTGAGTTAATTCCTCCAGGAGCAACCCTCAACTCTCAAAGGGTAGAGGATGAAGAATAAGTGCCCCAGCTTCCTTGTCCCTGTCTGAAACTACATAGTCTCTCAATCATGACAGGATTGAGTCCCAGATGCTCACAGTGGTAACCACGCCTGAATGCACTCTCCCTTGACTTCCCACCTTTCCCTGTCTCATATCCCTATACCCTCAGTACTTCCGGAGACTCCTTCAGAAATAAACTACTTGTTCCCAAATCCTTGTCTCAGGATCTGATTTGGAGAGAATCCAAACTAAGATATTTTGAGATAAGAATTCTCTCAAATGCACATTAAACGCATTGTTTGTGAACAATAAAACAGTTTTAAAGAAAGGAAAACGAATTTCAGAGGACTGAGACCCTTGCCTTTACCCAGTTTCATCATTTAGGAAATGACTTGAATCCAAGGTTAAAGGAGAGAGAAAAGCTTAGAGAAGGAGGAATCTCTCTTTCCTCCTCAATTGTATCCTCTTTCATGGAGGTATGATCTAGATTCCTCCAATTGAGGCAGAAAAAAGAGGGAGCTGAAAAATATATCCCTGAGACACGTTTGCGAGGACTGCCATAACAAAATATCACAGACTGAGTGACTTAAACAACAGAAATTTATTTTCTCACAATTCTGAATGCTGAAAATTCAAGACTAAGATGTTGTCAGGTTTGGTTTCCTCTGCTTCTTCTCTCCTTGGCTTGCAGGTGACCACCTTCTTATTGTATCCCCACATGGTATTTCGTTTGTGCATGTGCATCCTGGTGTCTCTTTGTATGTTCAAATGTCCTCTTCTTATAAGGACACTAGTCAGACTGGATCAGGACCCACCTTAATAGCCTCATTTTAACTTAATTACTTCTTTAAAGGCCCTATCTCCAAATACAGTCACAATTTTGAGGTTAAGGCTTTAACGTGGATTTTGGAAGGACACAATTTAGCCCATAACAGGGACCCAGATCCAGGGTTACACCCTTCCTAAATCATGTCCTATAGAAAACAGTTGCACAGGAAACATTTCCCAACCTTCTAAATTGTGTGTTAAACACTCCTGTTTTACTAGATAGCAGATATAATTCAATTAAATCTCTAAAGACTAAAATAGTGATTAAGTACCTAGAGTATGAGCTTTACTTCGTTAAGTGGCACAGGGCCTACAAAAGATGTACATGACATGACCCCTATAATCAAGTGAGGAGACAGAGTATCTGAAAATAATGAAACAATAAAAACATCAGACAAGACTGAATAAAGGCTAATGCTAAATCGTATGGTACAGATTTTATGCAAAAACTGAAGCAGTCAGATAAAAACTCATGGAGAAAGTGCATCCTTGGAAGATCAGAACAATTTGAAGTAAGACTAGGCTGGAAACAAAATAACCCTGTCGTGCTTGGGAAACGTTGAGGAGACCAGCCTGGCTAACCTGGAAAGTTCATGGGGCAGTCAAAAAGGCAGAGCCTGAGTCTAGGGGCCCCTAAATATCAAGTAGTGACTGAACTAAAAAAAAGGCAAGTGAACTTCAGAATGAGCAAATATGAAAATATTTTCAATTTTAAAATTTTACGATGCCAAGTATTGCCAGGAAATGAATCTTAGAGCCATATTCCATTCCATTTCATTCCACATTTCGTTCAATGCTACTGCAAATAAAAGAATCACAAAATAAAAGGCATCTCTAAGAAGTGCATTACAAACCTGAGAACATACTTTTACTTAAAAATAACAAACTATTGCAATTTTGCATTCACTGAACTAAGTAACCACGCCTTTAAAAAGTCATCATCGCAGACCTTGCCATCTGTCGGCCCATTGTATTGTCTGCTACTTGTCCCAACCACTACCAGTCTGAGATCCCTTCCACCAACAGCCCCATTTTTGGAGAAAAGCCTGGAGCCCCTATCTAGTTGTCCAGCTGAGCTGGGGGCGGGCAGTTGTGGGTGGATAGCTCAGGCAGCCCCTTACCTCAAGGAGTTTGGGGGTATGAGGAGAGGGTCCCAGGCGATGTTGGGCCAGACTTTTTACCTATTCAGGGAAGATCTAGGATTTGTTTTTGTTTTTGTTTTAGGGGGGGAGGTGAGAAAGCAGGAGTTTATTAAGAAGACAGAAAAACTCCCAAGTGGGAGGGGGCCTGAAACGGGATGCACAAGACCTAGGTTTCATGGAGCCTAAAGTTTATACAATTTGGTGAATTTTCTTTCAGAAAAAGAATAGTTCTGTCAGATAGATGTTCTACATGGGTCTCACTGGGCTAAAATCAAGAGACCACAAGATGGCTGACAAGAAAGATCAGACACTCACTCTCCAGAAAAAAAAAATGAGCCAAAAGTTATGAATAGGCGATTATACCTTGACTAGAATATCTGTGAAAAACTACTAGATTCCAACAGAGAACTCATGAGAAACACCTAAGACATAGAAGGAGAAAGAAGTGAGCAGTCATCTTGGCTGAAATCAACCAAGAACCTAGAAGTATTTTGGTAATGTGAGAAAAGGGTAACTGAGAGAGCTTTGATGGTCCATGGATTGCTAGGATCTGAACCACAGGAGAAGTCTTTTACCCACACAAACCCTGATACTAGTGTGAAGTAATTTGGAGACTTCATGAGGGCATTGCACCAGACACAAAATTCATGGTGGGTCACTCACCACCACCCTACCCTGAGGCAGCTGCAACAGGAAGCCATTCAGGGAGTGCAGGCTGTCTTGGAACAAAAGTCCTGTATCTTCACATCCTGGAAATTCCCACTGACATTCCCCAGTGTCCATTCAGAGAGCAGTAGTGGCACAGCATTGGCTGAATCCAAAAGTGCTGCAGGGTCCCTAGTACTCTAGCCACAGGGAGTACTACTGTCCAAGGAAAGGATGGTGCAGCACACTGAAAGGCAGCCCCTGGTATAAAGATAAGCAAAGTACAAATGCATTTTGTCCTTCAATAAATTCTTCAATTCCAATTTCATATTTTATATGTACTTCAAAATACATAAACAAAGTACTTTCTAGAGCCCAAGAGCTTGCTATCTAGAGCTGTGAGAGGGAATACAACCACCAGCAGTGGAACAAACTCTTCTCAGCTTTGCAAGTGATTGGTAACATTTCCTCTCAACAGAAGAGCAGCCTCTGGGCTCAGGCTCTCCAGGTGAAGAACAAGATCCCTTCTCCTCATCCACACACCTGCTCCTGCTGCTGTCAGAGGCCAGGGTGAGTAAGCCAGAGGACTACCTGTTTGAGGAAGTGAGTGGTGACTGGACCCCGATGGCAGCATGGCCTTTATGCTCAGGCTCATACATGAAGGAAGGGTCCTTCCCTCCCTCTGTGTGACACTACAACCACAGAGAGAAGGAGAGCCCAAAGGCAGTATGTCTGGGGTTGTTGGTGATGATCCTGAACTGTAACCACTGCCAACATCCACCTGCACTGCCTAGGATGCAAAAGGTCAGCCCACCACTGCTACTGCCACCACCCACACACTGTCAACTGCCCAGGAACCTGAGAACCTGCTCACCCACCCAGACTACCACTGTCGCTACTGGCATCCAAGTAGGTCAAGTAGAGGCAAAAGAATATGCCCACTGGGAAAAAAGATACCCTTGTACATTGCTCTACAGCACAAAAAACAGGTACACTCAGCCCACTGCTGCCAACACTGGGGCCCAAAGTCTGACCCACATAGCTTGCTAGTCCCCAGGACAACTTCACCAAAGCCTCCACTAGTAACTGCATGCTATACTCTTCCATGGAAATAATGGAAAGCATCAATGCTGGTCACAGCCAAATAAATCATACAGAGACAACACCACTGCACACCCCCAGAATCAAAGTCAGCCAACACCTATCCAACTAACACGACAGATGGATCTTCAGGAAAGAGTCTTCTCCTAGAAAAGTAAATTCAAAAATAGGAAGTAGCAATAGTTGCACCAATTATCATTGTAAAACAAAACACAGGAAACATGAAAAAGCAAGGAAATATGACACCTTCAAGGGATACAATAATTCCTCTGCAGTTGATCTTAATCAGAAAAGAAACTTCAAATTCTAGATAAAGAATTCAAAATATTGATTTTAAAGAACCTCAGTGAGATACAAGATAATTCTAAGAAGCAATACCAAGAAATTAGGAAAAAAAGTTGGGATTAAATGAGAAATTTATCAAAGGCAAATATATTTTTAAGAAGAATGAAGTATAAATTCTGGAATTGAAGAATTCATAGAAGACAAAATACATTCGAAAGTTGAAACAATGAACTGTATCAGACAGAAGAAAGACTCACAGAACTGGAAGACAGGCTTTTTAAAATAACTTAGGAAAAAAATGAAAAAAAGAATAAGCAAAACCTTCATAACATTTGGGACAATATAAAGTGACCAAATTATAATTTATTGGTATCTCCAAGGGAGAAGAAAAAATAAAAGAATTATAACATCTATTAAACAAAACAATAGATGAAAATTTACCAAGTGTAGCAAGAGATTTAGACATTCAGATACAGGAGGCTCAGTGAGCCCCAATCAGATAGAATGTATAAAGGTCTTCTCCACAGCACATTATAATCAAACTGTTTAAAGTCAAAGAGAAAGAATGAGTCCTAAAACAGCAAGAGAAAAGTGATCAATCACCTATAAAAGAAAACCATCAGACTTACAATGAATTTCTCAGCAGAAATGAGGCTAGAGGAGAATAGGATGACATATTTATAGTACTGAAAGAAAAAAACTGTCAGCCAAAAATACTACATCCAGTATAATTATCCTATATAAATGAAGTCAATTTTCCCAGACCAGCTGCTGAGGGAATGTTACCACTAGAGGTGCTCTACAAGAGATGCTAAAGAAAGTCCTAAACATAAAAGCAAAAGGCTGACATTTATCATCATGAAAACATAAGAAATATAAAGGTCAATAATAAAGAAATCATACAAAGAAGGGAGAGAAAGAACTCAAATGGCATTACTACAGAAACCTACAAGATCACAATAATAAGCGATAAGAAAAAAATATATATATATAAAACAAATAGAAAACAATGAGCAATCTTATCAAACAAAGCCTCATATATATATAATGATCTTGAGGGTAAACAGATTAAATTTTCCACTTAAAAGATATAAAATGTCTAAATGGATTTAAAACATGATGCAAATATATACTGTTTACAAGAAACTCACCTTACCAGTAAGGAAACTTATATAGAGAACCTGAGGTCATTTTCCTTTCTACAAACCTGTCCCTGCTGTCAGTGAAGACACTTTTAGAAACAAAGTAATAAATGAAAACACATGTTCTACACAAAAGGAAACCAAAAGCAAGCCAGAGTATCAATGCTTATATCAGATAAAATTGAGTTTAAGTTAAGAACAGTAAAAAATAAAATAAAATAAAGCCACTATATAAAGATAACAGGATCAATCTAGGGGATATAATAGTTCTAAATATATTTGCACCCAGCACTGGAATACCCAGATTCACAAAGCAAATATTAATAGACTTAAAGAGAGAAGCAGACTGCAATACAATAATACTTTGACATTTAACTCTAGACAGAAAATCAACACAGAAACACTGGATTTAAACTGGACTTTAGAACAAATGGACCTAACAGACAGTTACAGAACATACTAGTCAACAATTGCAGAATATGCATATCAAAATCATATCACATTACTTCTCAGACTACAGTGAAATACATTTGGAAATCAATACCAAGAAGAACTTTGGAAATTATACAAATATGTAAAAATTAAACAACAGTCTCCTGAATGATTACTGGATCAAAGAAAAAAATTGAGATAGAAATAAAAAAATTTTCTTGAAATAAATGAAAATAGAAACACAACATACTAAAAACTGTGGGATACAGCAAAAACAGAATGAAGATAAAAGCTTTCTTTTTTTTTTTAGCAAAAAATGCCTACATCAAAATATAAAGATTACAAATGAACAATGTAACAATAAATCTCAAGAAACTAAAAAAACAAAAACAAACCAAGCCTAAAATTAGCATAAGGAAGGAAATAACAAAGATTAGAGCAGAACTAAATGAAATAGAGACTAAAACCATTACAAAGGATCAATGAAACAAAGTTAATTCTTCCAAAATATTAAAATGTTGATAAACCACTAGCTAGCTTAAGAAAAGAAGACAAAAGACCCAGACCCACAAAGTCAGAAATTAAAAAGAGACATTATAACTGATACCACAGAAATAGGAAAGAGCATCAGAGACTATTATACACTAACAAACTGGAAAGCCTACAGAAAATGGCTAAATAACTGGAAATATACAACCTACCAAAATTGAATCAGAAAGTAGATAAACTGAAAAAAAAACAACAATGAACAGTAAAATTGAATTCAAAAGAAAAAGACTTCCTCTGCACCCCTCCAAAAATTCCAGGACCAGGTGAATTCACAGCCAAATTATACCAAACATAAAAAGAAGAACTGACACCAATCCTCCTGAAACTACTTTTTTTCTAAAAACAGAAGGGGAAGAAAGTCTCCCTAACTCATTATATGAGACCAGTATTACTCTAATACCAAAACCAGACAAAAACACAACAACAACAATAAAACTACAGGACACTGTCCCTGATGAACATAGATGCAAAAATTTGCAAATTACTACCAAGCAAAATTCAGCTCTACATCAAAGAGATAATAAACCAGTATCAAGTGTAATTTATTCCAGGGATGCAAGGATGGCTCAACATATGCAAATAAATGAACATGATACAGTACATTAGCAGAATGAAGAAAAAAAAAACACACTCATCTCAAAATATGCAAAAAATTTGGTAAAATTTAACATTGCTTCATGATAAAAACTCTCAACACACTAGACATAGAAGGAATGTACTTTAAAATAATAAAGACTATAAAAGAACAAACAGACAGCTAACATCATACTGAATGGGAAAAAGCTAAAAGTTTTCCCTCTAAGACCTGAAACAAGACAAAGATGCCTACATTTACCATTCCTACTCAACATAGTATGGGAAGTCGTAGCCAGAACAATCAGGCAAGAAAAAAAAAGAAAAACCATGCAAACTGAAAAAGAAAATTGACTTTAAGTCAAGAGCAGTTAAAAAAAAAAAAGCAAAAAACTTAAATTATCCTTCTTTGCTGATAATATGGTCTTATACCTAGAAAAAAACTAAAGATTCTACCAAAACACTCTTAGACTCAAAAAATGGATTCAGTAAAGTTTCAGGATACAAAATTAACATGTGAAAATCACTAGCATTTTTATACATTAATAAGTCTAGCCAAGAAAGAAATCAAAAAGGCAATCCTATTTACATTAGCTATAAAAAAATAAAATAAAATACCTTGAAATAAATTTAACCAAAGAAGTGAAATATCTCTACAAGGAAAATGACAAAGCACTTATAAAAGAAATTGAAGAGAATTTAAACAAATGGAAAGCTAGCCCATGTTCATGCGTCAAAAGAATTAACATTGTTAAAATGATCATACTGCCCAAGACAATCTACAGATTCAATGCAACCCTTGTCAAAATACCAATGTTGTTCTTCACAATTAGAAAGACCAATCCTAAAATTCCTATGGAACCAAAAAAAGTGCCTAAATAACCAAAGTAATCCTGAGCAAAAATATAAATTCAGAGACATCACATTATCTGACTTCAGCATATTTTACTATGCTATATTGACTAAAACAGCATGGTATTTATATTAAATAGACCAATGAAACAGAATAGAGAACCCAGAAATAAAGCCACATATTTACAGCTAATAGATCTTCGACAAGCTGACAAGAATTTACATTGGGAAATAGACATTCTTCAATAAATGTGCTAAGAAAATTGGACGGCCATATGTAGAAGAATAAAATTGAACCCCTCTTTCTCACCATATAAAAAAATAAACTCAAAATGCATTAAAGACTTAATGGTAAAAAAACAAAACCAGGAGAAAACACAGGGCATTGAAAACATTCAGGACACTGCTTGTCTAAGTAAAGATTTTACGGCTAAGATTTCAACAGCACAGCCAACAGAAACAAAAATAGACGAGTGAGACTATACTAAACTAAAAGCTTCCTGCAAAGCAAACAATCAACAGAATGAAGAGACAACCCGCTGAATGGGAGAAGATCTATGCACTGTTTATCTGAAAAGTATTAATATCCAGAATATACAAAGAACTCAAGCCATCAAAAGCAGCGGGCAAAAGACATGAATAAACATTCCTCAAAAGAAGACATACAAATGGTCAATAAGTACATGAAAAAATGTTCAACATCACTAATCATCAGAGAAATTCAAACCAAAATCACAATCAAATATCATCTTACCCGAGTCAGAATGGCTATTATTAAAAAGACAAAAGAAAACGGATGTTGGAGAGGATGCATAGAAAAGGGAACCTTATACACTGTTGATGAGAAGGTAAACTAGTACAACCACTGTGGAAAACAGTATGGAGATTTCTCCAAAAACTAAAAATAGAATTACCATTTGATCCAGCAATCCCACTACTGAGACTCTACCAAAAGGAAAAGAAGTCAACATATCAAAGGGATACCTGCACTCACAAGTTTATTGCGGCTCTCTTCATGAGAGCAAAGATATGGAATCAATCTCAATGCCCATCAACAGATGAGTGTATAAATAAAATGGGATATATACAGTACACACACACACACACACACACACACACACACACACGACTATTATTTGGCCATAACAAAAAATGCCATTTTCAGAAATATAAATGGCACTGGAGGTCATTATCTTAAGAGAAATAAACCAGTCTCAAAAAGATAAGTATTTAATGTTTTCACGTTCTCACTTATACGTGGAAGCTAAAAATTTCCATCACGTGGAGATAGACAATGGAAAAATAGAAAACAGAGACTGAGAGGAGTGAGTGGGGAAGAAGGGAGAATGGAGATAAGTAGGTTAAAAGGTATAAACACACAATAAGGTAGAAGAAATGAATTCAATGTTTAATAGCAGAGTAGAATAACTATACTTAACAAAAATGTATTATACTTGGGTGATGGTGATGAACACCCTAAATTCTCTGACTTGATCAGTACATACTCAATACACACATCAAAATTTTACATGTACCCTATATATTTGTACAAATAAAGTCATTACTAATCAACAATGAATGTCTGAAGGACAAGTATTCCCATGCTAAGAATGTGGGAAAATGGGGAAAAGAAAGGGAAATGTACTACACTCATCAGAGACAAGTTTCCAATTCCCAACTTCAAAGAAGTCAAAATCTGGATGGGAAAAAGTAAAAATATCAAATAATTATTATGAATGAAGTGCTACTACTGAGCGCTATCGCCATGGAGGTGGAAGCAACTCCAACTTTCAGTAAATATTTGTGGAATAAATGAAAGAAGTAACTCTGTGAAGGGAAGGTATATTTGTGATAAATTTTCACTAGAAGTGATGGACATTTCAGGTAAAGGGAATAACATATACCTAGAAAAGATCCAGAGTATATGATCAGTCTAGAAAATCACTGGTTCTCAAATTGAGTTGTATATTGGAATTACCTTGGAAACTTTAAAAAAAAAAAAGTGATGCCTGGGTCACAGCCCCAGAATTTTTACTTAATTGGTATGAGGACAGATCTGGGTACTTGTATTTTTAAAACTTCCCAGGTATTTCTAATAAGCAGAAAAATTTTAGAATCACCAGTGGGCCATCCTGAAAACTTCCTTAATACTGACTTCTTGACTTTCTTCCCCCACCAACACTCACTAAATCTTCCAGTAAGTCAGGAAGATAGAGTGTGACAAGTTTCAACAATTTCACTGGGGCTCTTTTTGTCCTGTGTTGTCTATTCTCTTCTCTATAGAAATTAGATGACCCAGAATTAGCTCCATAATGATGAATGAATTTTGAACAAAAGTAGTAATTGGGTCTTCTCAGCCCAGTTCCATAATCCACATGCTCAAGATCTGCCAGAGAACTTTAAGAGAATGAAGGCATGGATTTTACCTTCTTTCTCTTATAACCAGTCCATGCCCTTCAGCTTCCATATTTCTGAGGCATTTATTGTCACAAAGTATTATAAATTGTATGGAGGAATATCCTTTGCACTTGCCATGGAGTGTAGTAAATGATTCCCAGTGAGACCATAACAAAGTTAAAATGATAGAATAGAAATAACTAAATTGTCAAACAGTACAGAAATTATCAGTTGCACTGTCCACAAGGAAATCCAAATACTGCTCTCAACACCACTACTCCTTTGTGCCTTTATGGACAGGTTAAAAAGGAAGGATAGTTTATGCCTGGTGGGACTTATTAAGCAGGAAACAAAAAATCTTCTTCCTAAGCGAGATGTAAACAGAATTTTTCTGTTTTTAACACTTAGCATTCATTCATTTTTAAGAACATAGTCTTTCTTTTTGTGTTACCATTACATTCTAACATAGGATAAAGGGGAAGGAATATAATTCTATGTGACATTTAAAAACTTAACCTTCGTCGGCTGCTTCTGAAAGTCATTCCTCCCACAAATAAGAGTTAGCTGTACAAGGCCAGGTACCCTGGCACACTGTTTGAACATTCAGCAAAATCAGGGACTGGAGGCTGGGTGCAGTGTCTCATACCTGTAATCCCAACACTTTGGAAGGCTGAGGCAAGAGGATTGCTTGAGGCCATGTATGAGTTCAAGAGCCTGGGCAATATAGCAAGACCACATCTCTACAATAAATAAATTAATTAATTAATTAACTAATTAATTAACTAATAAGCTGGGTACATGGCACACACACCTGTAGTCCTAGCTATAGCTACTTGAGAGGCTGAGGAAAAGGGATCGCCTGAGGCCAGGAGGTCAAGGCTGTAATGAGATGTGATTGTGCTATTGGACTCCAGCCCAGTTGACAGTGAAACCCCGATTCAAAAAAAAAGAAAGAAAAGAAATGAGGGACTGGGACTGCCTTTCTGGCATCCTCATTATGGGTTTTTCTTTCATTCATTCATCTCATTAATGAGTACTACTATGTAACCATGCATTTTGCTGGCATGTTGTACAGCAATGTTACCAGATCTGCCTGACAACAAAATCTCTCAGGATTCTTTCTTGTTTTTAATTTTGTGTGTTGATTTATTACTTATTCTGTGCATCAAAGAGGATAAAACCAAAATTGGAATTCCCCCTAGAACCAAGGGAGCTTTTCAACATCACAATCTTTCAGAGACCACCTGAACATATTATTTTCCCCAGAAATATGCCCATTTTTATTTCTGTTTACTGAGCAGATTTTTAATGTTTCTTTAAATCCAGGGTACAAAATGGTCATATCATATTGAAGCACCAAGTTTAAATCTCCATGGAAGGTTTACCAATTGAAATTTGTCTGTCTACATTCTTTAGGGAAAATACCATTTGGAAGGTCAATTTTTAGTTCTTTTAGAAATTTCCACACTGTTTTCTATAGCAGTGAACTACCTGCACTTCCATCAACAATGTAGACGCATTCCCTTTTCTCCACTCCCACACCAGTATCTGTTGTTTTTTGATGTATTAATGATGGCCATCCTTAGTGGAGTTAAGAGATATCTCATTGTGGTTTTGATTTGCATTTCTCTGATAATTAGTGAGGCTGAGCATTTTTTCATGTATCTGTTGGCAGCTTGTATTTCTTCATTTGAAAAGTGTCTATTTATATCCTTTGACCACTTTTTTTGTAAACTATTTTATTAATGTCTTATATTGATTACACATTGAGTTGATAATGTTTATATGTTAGAAAAACTCCCAAAAACAAAAAAGAAAAACTCCCTCCACCATCAAAAAGCATGAGTCCTGGAGGCAGCAAAGGTTTGATCTGCATGAGTTGAACCCTTTGATTTTACAGATGATAGAACTGAGGCCGAGAGAGTGACCAGTCTGGTTGCAGTCATCGGCATATCACACAGAGCACCATTCCAGGCAGTACAACTTGTTCACAGTAGTATGGGTTCACACAGACACTACTGGGAGGCTAAGGTAGGCAGATGGCCTGAGGCCAGGCACTCGAGACCAGCCTGGGCAACACAGTGAGTGCCCATCTCTCACGCCATGCCCTCGGCCCTCTGGTTGTGGCCGAGGGCTCCAGTCCCGCCCCTTTGCCCACTTTTTAATAGGGGTTATTTGTTTTCTTCCTATCAACACATCTGAGTTCCTTGTAGATCCTGGATGTTAGGCCTTTGTCAGATACAAAGTTAGCAAATATTTGTTTTCCATTATATGGGTTGTCTCCCCATTTCTTGATGGTTTCTTTTGCAGTGCAAAAGCTTTTTCAGTTTCCTGAGGTCCCATGTATGTGTCAGCTTTTATAACATTCATTTTTGGGAATTTGGTCAAGAATTGGTTGCCTACTTCAGCGTGCAGAAGTGTATTTCCTACATTTTCTTCTAGGATTCTAATAGTTTGCAATAAACGCATTTACGTTTAGGTCTTTTATCTATTTAGAGTTAATTTTTTGTATACAGTTATAGGTAGGGGTCTAGTTTCATTCCTCTGCATGTGGTCAGTCAGTTTTCCCAGCACCATTTGCTAAATATGGTCTCCTCTCCCCAGTGGCTGTTACTGGTGGCTCTGTCAAAGATGAATTGGTTGAGAGATCAAGTTTTTGCTTCCAGAATTTCTGTACTGTTCCATTGGTCTATGTGCCTGTTCTTGTACCAGTACCACGCTGATTTGGTTACTGTAGCCTTCAGTAAAGTTGAAAGTCTGGAAATGTTATACCTCCTGCTTTGTTCCTTTTGCTGAGGATTGCTTTGGCTATGCATGCTCTTTTTGGTTTCCATATGAATTTCTGTATTGTAGCTCTCAGGTCTGAGAATAATAATATTGGTAATTTGATAGGGTATTGCATTGAATCTGTAGATTACCTTGGAAAGGATGGACATCTTGACAATATTGATTCTTCCAATCCATTAGCATGGAATGTTTTTCCATTGGTTTGTGTCATCTTTGATTTGTTTGTGTAGTGTTTTGTAGTTCTTGTTGTAAAAGTATTTCACTTCTCTGATTAAGTGAATGCCAAGGTATTTCATTTTTTGTGGCTATTGTGAATGAGATTGGGCCTTTTATTTGGCACTCTGTCTGCTTGTTGCTGGCATATAGAAATGCAACAGTCTTTTGCATGTTAATTTCATAACCCAAGACTTTATCAACATTGATTATCAGTACGAGGAGGCTTTTGACAGACTCTGTAGGGTTCTCAAGATACAGAATGATAATTTCCACAAAAAGGGATAGCTTGACTTCCTCTTTTGCTATTTGGATACCCTTGATTTCCTTCTCTTGCCTGACTGCTCTGGCTAGGATTTCCAACACTAACTTGAACAGGAGGGGTAAGAGTGGACATCCTTGTCTAGTTTCTGTTCTCAGAAGGAATGCTTTGGATTTCTGCCCATTGAGTAAAATGTTGGCTATGAGTCTATCAAAGGTGGCTCTTACTGTTTTGAGGAATGTTCCTTCTATGCCGAGGTGCTCAAGAGTTTTTATCAGGAAGAGATGCTGAGTCTTGCCAAACGCTTTTCCTGCATCTAATAATATAATCCTATGGTTCTTGGTTTTACATTTGTTGATGTGTTGAATTATGTTTATGGTCTTTGCAATGTTGAACACGCCCTGCATCCCAGGAATGAAGCCCACTTGGTCATGGTGAATGATCCTTGTTAAAAATACAGGTTTCCATGGCAGGGAAAGCAGGGGAACTGGCTCTCGTCTCACCCTTTCCTGGTGGGCATGGATGCCATCGCACCTGCCCATGGGGAGGTGATGCTTGACAGGGTAGTCAGACGTTAGGTAGCCTGAGTGCATGAAGTTGGGTAGCACTCTATACTACACTCTATACTACAGTATAGAGTGCTACCCAACTTCAGGGTTCCATGCTAGAAAATAAATTGGGGTACATTAAAATATTTTAGAGTTTATTTGAACATTCAATGATATGGAGGCAGCTCCAAAACATAAGCAATTTGGGGGCTCCCACAAAGTAACGTGAGGGGAAGGGTTTTTAGAATAAATGTAAAAGCAAGGCAAATAAAATATTTAATTGGTTAAACAGGATCGGTGGTCTTATTTGGATCATTCCAGTGAAAGGTCTCATTAGAGGTTAGATGGCAGTTTCTGATTGGTTAAGTGTTTTACTGTTTACACTGAATTAGATTTGGGTTTTTAAGCAAAAACCCAGGGCTATAGAGCCACCTCAGTCTAATAGCTTTTCAATTAATTATAGTAATGCCTTGCATTAAATCTTCAGAGGTAGTGTCAAGGCATTCCATATTTTTAACAAGCACCTATGTAATTCTTATCATATACACAGTTTGAAAGGGTCACTGCCTTGTTGAAATCTCATGCCTCATTATTCTGTGACTCTGGTTCACACAAATCCCTTCTAGTTGTAGTCCTAGATGAAATGCTGTTTTCTCTCTCAGAAATTTTCAGATCTTCAAGTTCATGCTTCTTAACACACACACACACACACACACACAACCCCTTTAAAAGTAAGTTAGTAACAATGCATACATAGCCATTTAAGTCGCCATCTTTTTTCTTACACTGTTTTTTTTTTCTGTAACCAAATACTTCAGTGCAGACAGTCCAGTCATCTCATTAAATAAGGCTACAGTAATCAAAATAGCCTGGTATTGGTACAAGAATAAGCATATAGACCAATGGGACAGGATAGAGATTCCAGAAGCAAAACCTCAATTTCTCAACCAACTCATCTTCGACAAAGCCTCCACTAACAACCACTGGAGAGAAAAGAACTTATTCAGTAAATGGTGCTGGGGAAAACTGGCAGAACACATACAGAAGTTTAAAACAAGTTCCCTGCCTATCACCATATACAAAAATCAACTCTAAATGGATCAAAGACCTAATTGTAAAACCTCAAAATATAAGAACCTTAGAAAATGCAGGAGACATCCTTATGGAAACTGGAACTGGCAGCCAATTCCTGATCAAAACCCCAAATGCCCATGCCATAAAAGATAAGATACATAAGTGGTGGGACTTCCAGCAAGATGGCGACGGGGCAACCTAGTCTGTGAAACCCTCTGCAAAGGAGAACTGCAGTGGGTCTCTGGCTCTCACCCCGGGGGCTGCGGACCCCAAAATCGCAGCCTGCTCTTCATACGGAGCTTGGCCGTTTTCACCGCTGGGACATCGCAGCGGACTGGACAGCCACCGCAGCGCAGATGCCACTGCCACCGTCGCTGCCGCAGACTCCGCACCCACAGCCACTGCAGCCACCGCTGGTAGCACATCGCACCCCCCCGGGCCGGAGGTGATCCACACTTCAGTCCTTGAAGCCCCTTCAGGAAGATCTGCTGGGATCACTGCCACCTCTCTCGTGACCTAGACATCCTGCCTGCCATGAGTCCCCTGCCTGTGCCCTGAGGCAGGAATCCAGCTCCAGTCTCTGTCGGTTCCTGTCTGGCCCCACCCCCTCTGGGGCGAGCAGCTGAGATAGCACCACCTGCTGGCGATTCAAGGTAACAACACCAAAACGAAGAAACAAACTTGAAAAAGACATAGGCCAGAGTGGTGAACAGAGGGTGATCTGAACTGTCCTTCACAGCAGACCAGGGGCAACTGACCCTAACTGCAAACTAATTTACCTGCTTGAAAAGAAAGCTAGAAATCAGAATTGAAAGGACATTGGACTTAAACGAAAAGTCTCAGAGGGTGCTTCATTGATTCTGTCAGTTTAATGACTTAATTCTATTCCTACTGTATTGTTCCTTTTTTTCCCTCTTCCTTTTCTTCCCTTTTCTTCTCTCTGTAAACCATATCTTTGTATAGAGGAACAGCACACGAATAAGGTGGTTGGTTAGCTTGTATGTTAGTATCACTATATGTTTTTTTTTTGTATGGGAATTGGTTCGTCAGTAGCTGTGGTCTATTGTTTTTATCTGTTTCAGTATATGTCTCTCTCTCCATTTGTTGGCACACATTTGTTTCCCCCCTTACTCCTCTATCTCTCCACCCCCTCTTCAACCTGTCTGCTCCATTCTCTTCCCTCTGCTAACCACATTATATTTCAGGGAGTAAATCTAGAGCCCCAATGCATGGACAGATTCCAAGGCAATGGGAAGTGGGTTCCAGATTATCCACACACCTGTCAGCGAATACTAGGACCTGCAGATAGATTTTGAATCACAGCTCCCCCTTAAGTAAATCTCAAGACTGCAAAAAGGACAACCTCCAACCTGCAGTGCAACTCCAGAAATGAACAAAGAGGGCATACATAAAGAATAGGAGATAGAACAAACAGAAGTAAAACCAATCCCTTTACCCCTGAATAACAGCATTGAAGAAGACGGTGACATGGAGAGAAAGAAAAAGTAGGGAGGGGGAAAAACCGCACAAATGAAGAAAAACCAAAAGAAGAATATAGGTCTCACACAGACCCCTGGGAGATCTGACACTGAGAAAACAGATTCTGGAACACAAACATTGAAGAGCCCCCAGAATGACTCGTCACATGCAACAAACCCAGACATCAAGACATTACTGGAGAGAATTAAGAAAATTGAGGTGAGACAAGAGGAAAATAGGAAGGAGCTGATGTCAGAAATGACAGCAGTAAAGAATACTGTGATGGAAATGAACAACAGACTAATAAGCATGGGAAGCAGAATCAGCCAAGCTGAAGAAAGAATCTGAGAGCTCGAAGACCAAAACACAGAATTAACCCAAACTGTCAAAAGCATAGAAAGGAAGCTCAAAAAGACAGAACAAAACCTGCAAGAGATGAATGATCACTTCAAGAGACCAAACCTAAGAGTAATTGAGGTAGAGAGAGAAACAGAAGCCACACTGGAACAAACATTTCATGAAATCATTCAAGAAAACTTCCCTCATCTCATCAAGGATGAAAAAATTCAAACACAAGAGATTCAGAGAACCCCTGCAAGACAACAAATGAGAAGACCAACTCCTAGACACATAATAATTCGCCTAAACAAAGTAGGCATAAAAGAAAAAATCTTAAAGGCAGCAAGAGAAAAAGGCCAGACTACCTACCAGGGAAGAGCAATTAGAATAGCAGCAGATTTGTCCACAGAAACCCTTCAGGTTAGGAGAGCCTGGAGCTCTATCTTCAAAGTTCTAAAAGAGACACAATTTCAACCAAGAATAACTTACCCAGTCAAACTAAGCTTCATTAGTGAGGGGGAATTGAAATCTTTTCCAGATATCCAATCCCTAAGATCCTACGCTGCCACCAGACCACCTCTACAAGAAACACTTAAGAAAGTACTGAACACAGAAAAAAAAGAAAAAAGAACAAAAATATTCTTCACAAGAGTACAGGCAAAAGATTAAAAACACACATGAGCCAACTCCAGAACCCAAAGAAAGACAACAAACAAACAGGAACAACTCTGTAAGAACCTTATAACAGGGATCAACTCTTGCATTTCAATTATTAGCCTAAGTGTGAATGGACTAAATGCACCACTGAAAAGACATAGATTGGCAAAATGGATAAACTATCATCAGGCAACAATCTATTGCCTTCAAGAGACTCACCTCACTAGAAAGGACACCCCCATACTCAAAGTAGAGGATGGGAAAAAAAACTTTCAGGCGAACGGAATACAAAAGAAAGGAGGAGTAGCGATCTCAATTTCAGACAAAATACCCTTCAAGCTATTAAAAATCAAAAAAGATACAGAAGGCCACTACATAATGATAAAAGGCTCAATCCATCAACAAGAAATATCTATCCTAAACATATAAGCACCCAACATAGGTGCGCCAAACTTCATAAAGCAACTTCTAGGAAAACTAAAGAAAGATATTGACCCTAAAATCATCATAACTGGGGACTTTAATACCCCACTCACAACCCTAGACAGGTCATCAGGACAAAAAATCAGCAAGGAGATCCAGAACCTCAATGTGACTTTGAACCAAATGGACTTAATTGATACCTACAGAACACTCCATCCAAAGACCACAGAATATACATTCTACTCATCACCGCATGGAACGTATTCTAAGATCGACCACATAATTGGCCATAAATAAAGCATAAGCAAATTTAAAAGGACCAAAATTCTACCATGCACCTTCTTGGACCACAGTGGAATAAAAATAAACATTGACAGCAACAAAGTCTTCCCAAAACCCACAAAGACATGGACACTAAACAGCATGATGCTAAACAACTCCTGGGTCAATGATGAAAACAAAACAGAGATCAAAAGATACCTGGAAACAAATGATAATGAAGAAACATATTACCAAAACCTCTGGGACACCTTGAAAGCTGTAGTAAGAGGGGAATTTATATCACTACAAACACATATGAAGAAAATGGAAGAAACACAAATTAACAACCTAACAAGCCACCAAAAGAAGCTAGAAAAGCAAGACCACAAAAACCCTAATTTCAGCAGAAAAATCCAGATCACCAAAATAAAGGCCCAAATCCAGGACATAGAAGACAAAAAGATAATACAAAAAATCAATGAAACAAAAAGCTGGTTCTTCGAAGGATAAACAAGATCGATGCTCCCCTAGCTAGACTGACCAAGAAAAAATGAGAAAAAACCCAAATAAGCATAATCAGAAACACAAAAGATGAAGTCACATCTGACCCTGAAGAAATACAAAAGATCATTAGAGACTACCACATACACTTGTATGGAAACAAACTTGAAAACCTTAAGGAAATGGAGGACTTTCTGACATCACACAACCTACCTAGATTGGAACAAGAAGAAATTGAGACCCTAAACAGACCAATAACAACCAAGGAAATCAACTATGTAATAAGAAAACTTCCTACAAAAAAAAAGCCCTGGTCCAGATGGCTTTCCAGCAGAATTCTACAAGACATTTAAGGAGGAGCTGATACCAATCTGACTGAAGGTATTGCAGGTGATTAAAAAAGATGGGACTCTCCCCAAATCATTCTACGAAGCCAACATCACATTGATACCCAAGCCAGGAAAGATCCAACAAAGAAACAGAACTACAGGCCTTTGATGAACATAGATGCTAAATTCTCAACAAGATCCTAGCAAACCGAATTCAGCAATACATCTCAAAAATCATCCATCATGACCAAGTAGGCTTCATCCCTGGGATGTAAGCCTGGTTCAACATTCGTAAAACCATAAATGTAATTAAATACATCAACAGATGTCAAAACAAAAACCACATGATTATATCATTAGATGCAGAAAAAACTTTAGATAAAATCCAGCACCCCTTCTTGATAAAGACCCTTGAACATCTAGGCATATGGGGAACATACCTCAAAACAGTAAAAGCCATCTACAAGAAACCCACAGCCAGCATACTCCTAAATGGACAAAAATTGGAACCATTTCCCCTGAAAACTGGAACAAGACAAGGATGTCCACTCTCACCCCTCCTGTTCAACATAGTTTTGGAAGTCCTGGCTTGAGCAATCAGAGAAGAGGAGACAATCAGGGGTATCCAAATAGGAAAAGAGGAAGTCAAGTTATCTCTCTTTGCAGATGATATGATTGTATACCTTGAAAACCAAAGAGAATCTGTCAAAAACCTCCTTACACTGATAAAGGCCTTTGGCAAAGTCTCAGGATACAAAATAAATGTACAAAAGACAATCACATTTCTCTACACCAATAATAAACAAACAGAAACCCAAATAAAAAAACACAATTCCATTC
>NW_007253739.1:48715-59820 GCF_000164805.1 Carlito syrichta | reverse complement strand
GTGCATATACACGATGGAATACTATGCAGCCATAAAAAAGAACAAAATCGTGAATTTTGCAGCAACCTGGATGGAACTTGAGTCTATAATACTGAGTGACCTCTCACAGAAACAAAGATCCAAGTATCACATGTTCTCACTCATATAATGGACCTTGAACATCCAATGTAATACTATCAGAAAATGACTGACAGTACTGGGAAACTATGGGGGGGGATGGGATTAACAGTAGCAAATATCTGTCTGAGGAAGGGGAAACACCTCTTATCAACAGGGTGCCTGAATGAAACATAATTGTACACCTAACCCTTAACTGTACCCCACAACACCATAATAAAAAATATTCATTTAAAAAAAAAACGATAGACAAGTGGGACCTCATAAAATGGAAAATCTTCTGACAAACAAAAGAAACCATTAAGAGAGCAGAGAACAGCCCACAGAATGGGAAACAATATTTGCCAACTCTATATCTGACAAAGGCATAACATCTAGGCTCTGTAAGGAACTCAAACTTGCCAAAAAGAAGAAAACAAACAGCCCTGTTACAAAGTGGGCAAAACGTATGAATAGACACTTCTCAAAAGAAGATGCATGAGTAGCCAACAGATACATGACAAAATGCTCACAATCACTAATCATCAGAGAAACACAAAACCACAATAAAATACCACCTAACTCCAGTCAGGATGGCCATCATCACATATCAAAAAACAAAAGATGCTGGAGAGGATATGGGGATTAGGGAACATTTCTACATGGCTGTTGGGAGTATAAATTAGTACAACTTCTGTGGAAAACAGTGTGGAGATTCCTAAAAGATCTAAAAATCGACCCTTCATATGACTCTGCAATCCCTCTTCTGGGAATATGCCTGAAGGAGCTCACATCACTCTATGAAAGAGAAACCTGCACATGCATGTTTATTGCCTCATTATTCACAATAGCAAAAATATAGAACCAACTGTGCTGCCCATTGAAAGTGGACTGGATACAAAATACAAATGTGGTACATATACACAATGGAATATTATGCAGCCATAAAGAAGGAAAAATTATGAACTTCACAGCAACTTGGATGGATTTAGAGTCTATAATACTCAGTGATCTACCACAGAAATAAAGAACTGAGTACCACATGTTCTCACACATAAGCAGACCCTAAACAATTATCATAATACTATGAGAAAAGAATTGGTAGTAGTGGGAAACTGCCGGGGGGGCACACTTCATCAATAAGGGTACCTGATCTCAAGCCAGGTGAAGTAGGGACCAAAGTGAGTTCCAAAATTTACCTCTACAGTGACCATTTGTATACCTAACCCTGAATTGTACACCATATCTTTAAAATAAAATTTTTAAAAATATATTGAAAACCTCTTTTCTACAAAGTAACTGGCTATAGCTTGGGAGAAACCCAAGTGGAGCTCCTGGTTTGAGACCCACAGCCCTTCCAGTCATGCTTGATGCATTTACTTTCAGGTATGGAACATTTGGAATCCAAACAATTTCTGTTAATTGTCTTGAGTGGCAACAACGTATAACTTCACTCAGCAAGGAGATATTTCCTGGTGCTGGCTTTTAAAGTCTGCCTGCTGCAATTAACAATCAAATGTTAGCATGACACAGGCAGGAAGGTGACCGAAGCAGTGTGCCAGGAGAGATTAGAATGCATCTTCAGTGTCTCTTTTCCTCTCATAAATTGTGGTCTCAGCAGCTGAAAGTACAGTCATTTGTTGTCATTTTCTCTCCCAGAGGCCATTTTGTCTTATCTGATGTTGAAACTGTTCTTCACATCTTTGAACACAGAAACGTTAAAAAAAAAAAAAAAAAGAAATCAGCTGGAAATGTGTTTGTGTCTCTTACTAGGCTTGACATTTCCACACTGATAAGTTATAGCAAAATATTGAATTTTTGGTTAACTTGGATTAGGTGTCTGGTCCATGAGCATTGATTGTGAACCATTATCTTTCTTCTTATGTAGCACACTGAGTTATCTTATGAAAATAGAAGGGAAAAATGTTAACTGAAATAATGTCATTAATTACCTGAAGTCTTTCCTGAGCTATAATGAAAATTTTCATTGACTTTTTTTTAACGAGTTGGAGTCTCACTCTGTCACCCAGGCTGGAGTGCAGTGGCATGCTCATGGCCACCCCAGTGTCGACCTGCTGGACTTGGTGATCCTTCCACCTCAGCCTTCCAATAGCCTGAAATACAGGTGTGCACTACCAGGCCTGGCTAATTTTTTTAGTTTATTATAGAGATGAGGTCTTGCCAAGTTGCCAGGCCTGGTCTCGAATCCATAGTTTCAGGCAATCCACTCACCTCAGCCTCCCAAAGTACTGGGATTACAGGCTGAGCCAACAAGCCCAACCATAATTGACTTTTGAGATATGAGGCATTTCTGTTAAAGATAGCATTGATGAATATTAGGAAATATTTTTAAAAATCAGATATTTTTATATTTATAGACTATTTAGATTTATCCATCAAGAAAAAATGTCACCTTATTAACAACATAAGTGCACAGACAAGACAATTGATTGGCTTTATTTACCAGCCAAATATATATCATTGCCATACTAAAATCAGCACATGAAAATCTTTATAATTAATGTAGCCAGCATATAATCAATCTAGCAGATGAAGCATACTCTTACTGTCTGGATAGAAATACAACCGTTTAGGGAATCTAAAACACAGATGGATTTGCTACACTAAACTCTTCATGAATTTCTGCATTGTCCCCAGTGGAGATTGTATGTTCCTTGAAAGTAGGATGATCCCTTGATTTAATTCCCAAGATGTATCATTCCCTGTCTTCTGAAAGTATTTCTTTATTATTCCACCAACTGAAATAATTAAATCATATCCAGAATGCATTCCATATCAAATTCTCAGCCAAACTATCAGATCTGTGGAGCCATGGAAAATGAAGGTATGGAAGACCAACACATAGACATATAGTAATTTGCAAGCACAAAGTAGGTACAAAGGGAAAAATACTAAAGGCAGCAAGAGAGAAAGGTCAGACTACCTACCAGGGAAATCCAATCAGAATAGCAGCAGACCCATCTGCAGAAACACTACAAGCTAGAAGTGACTGGAGTCCAACATTCAAAGACCTCAAAGATAAACAATTTCAACTAAGAATTTTCTACCCAGCCAAACTCAGCTTCATCAACGATGGAGAATTAAAATCCTTCCCGGATATCCAATCCCTAAGAGATTATGCCGCTTCCAAATCAGCTCTACAGAAGACTCTTAAAAAGGTAGTAAGCACAAATGAATGAATAAAAAGAATGATCATGCACTTCCCAAGAGAACAGAGCACAGAATCAACAGAGAATACACAGCCACTGCAAACTTGAAAACATACACATAGATCAATCAACCCAAAAGTTGAAAGAAAACAAAGAAAAATCTTTATAAGAACCTCATGATGGGGATAAACAATCACATTTCAATAATCAGCCTGAATGTTGATGGACTAAATGCACCACTGAAAAGGCACAGAATGCAAACTGGATTAAAAAAATCATGACCTAATAATTTGCTGCATCCAGGAAATTCATCTGACCACAAAGTATGCATACAGACTCAAAATCAGAGACTGGAAAATGGATGTCCAGGCGAATGGATCACAAAAGAAGGCAGGAGTCATGATCTTAATATCAGACAAAACAACCTTTAAGTTATCAAAAATTTAAAAAGATACAAAAGGACACTAGATAATGCTAAAACGTTCAATCTATCAACAAGAAATATCCATCCTAAACATATATGCGCCCAACACAGGAGCACCAGCATTTATAAAGCAACTACTAAGTAAACTAAAAAAAGATATTAATTCTAACACTATTATAGCTTGAAACTTAATACCCCACTAACAATCCTAGATAGATAATTGAGGCAAAAAATCAACAAAGAGATCAAGAATCCCAACTTGACAGTAGACCAAATGAACTTAAGAGATACCTATAGAACATTTCACCTAACAACCACAGGATATACATTCTACTCATCACCACATGGAACAAACTCCAAGAATGGTCACATCCTCAGCTATAAATCAAGAGTAAACAAATTTAACAAGACCGAAATACTGCCATACAACTTCTCAGACCACAGTGGAATAAAACAAATTATCAACACCAACAAAATTCCCCCCAAACCCACAAAGACATGGACACTAAGCAGAATGATGCTGAACAACTACTAGATTAACACAGAAATCAAAACAGAAATTAAAAGATTACTGGAAACAAATGAAAACAAAGAAGAATCATTCCCAAAGCTCTGGGATTCCATGAAGTCAGTTCTAAGAGGGGAATTTATATCCAAGAAAAATGGAAAGATCACAAGTTAACAACCTAACAAATCACTTAAGGGAACTGGAAAGACAAGATCACCAAAACCCTAACATTAGCAAAAGAATCCTGATACAAAGTAAAAGCCCAAATACAGGACATAGAAGACAAAAATATCATAGAAAAAAATCAACAAAACCAAAAGCTGATTCTTTCAAAGAATAAACAAGATTGATGGACCCCTATCCAGAATGACCAATAAAAAGAGAAAGCTCAAATAAGCACAATCAGAAATGCAAAATATCAAATCACAACTGATCCTGAAGAAATACAAAAGGTTATCAGAGACTACTATGTACACCTATATGGAAACAAACTTGATAACCTAAATGAAAGGGAGAACTTTCTGACATCACACAACCTCACAAGGTTGAAATAAGAAGACGTTGAGACCCTAAATCGACCAAAAACAACCCAGGAAATTGACTCCATCATAAGAAAACTACCTACAAAGAAAAGCCCTGAACCAGATGGTTTTCCACCGGAATTCAACAAAACATACAAGGAGAAGCTCATACCAATCCTTCTGAAAGTATTCCAGGCAATTGAAAAGGACGGAATTCTCCCCAAATCATTTTACAAAGCTAACATCACACTGATACCCAAACTGGGTAAAGATCCAACAAAAAAAGAGAACTACCGTCCAATATCCCTGATGAACATAGATGCAAAAAGTCTCAACAAGATTCTAGCATATTAGATCCAACAACACATTTCAAAAGTCATCCACCATGACCAAGTAGGCTTCATCCCCAGGATGTAGGGCTGGTTCAACAACCAAATGACCATAAATGTAATGAACTATGTAACAGATGTAAAAACAAGAACAGCATGATTGTATCACAGGATACAGAAAAAGCTTTTGATAAAATCCAGCATCGATTCTTGACAAAAACCCTCAAACACCTAGGCATAAAGGAAACTTACTTCAAATTAGTAAATGCCATCTAGATAAACCCACAGCCAACATACTGCTAAGTTGACAGAAACTTAAAGCACTTCCCCTGAAAAGCACAACAAGACAAGGCTGCCCACTCTCACCACTCCTGTTCAACATTTATGTTATGAGTCCTAGTTAGAGGAATTAGAGAAGAGAAGGAAATCAGTGGTATCCAAATAGGAAAAGAAGAAGTTAAGTTATCCCTCTTTGCTAATGAAATGATCCTACACCTTGAAAATCCAAGAGAATCTGTCAAAAACCTCCTTGCACTGATAAAGTCCTTTGGTAAAGTCTCAGGGTACAAAAGAAATATGCAAAAGACATTCTTATACACCAACAACAAACAGGCAGATAATCAAATAAAAATCACAGTCCAATTTACAATAGCCACAATAAAAATGAAATCCGACAGCATCTTCCTAACCAGAGAAGTGAAAGACCTTTACAATGAAAACTACAAAACACTGTTCAAAGAAATCCATGAAGACACAAACAAATGGAAAAATATCCCATGCTCATGCTTAGCAAGAATCAATATTGTTAAGATGTCCATACTACCAGAGGTAAGCAATACCTATTAAATTACCAACATCATTCTTCTCAGACCTGGAAGTGACAATACAGAAATTCATATGGAAACATAAATGACCACGAATAGCCAAAACAATCCTTAGAAAAAGAAATAAAGTGGGAGATATCACACTTTACTATAAGACTACAATAATCAAAACAGCCTGGTATTGGCACAAGAAAAGGCATATGAAACAGTAGGAGATTCTAGAAGGAAAACCTCAATATCTCAAGCAACTCATCTTAGACAAAGCCTCCACCAACAACCACCGAGAAGAGGAGAACCTATTCAGTAAACAATGCTGGGAAAACTGGCTGAACACATGCAGAAGATGGAAACAGGACCCCCCTACCACCATACACAAAAATTAACTCTGCATGGATCAAAGACCTAAATGTAAAACCTCAAACTATATGAACCTTAGAGAATGGAGGAGATACTCTTATAGAAATTGGAATTGGCAACCAATTCCTGATCAAAACTCCAAGTGCCCAGGCCATAAGAGATAAGATAGACAAATGGGAACTCATTAAACTGAATAGCTTCTGCAAAGCAAAATAAATCATCAGAAGAGTGGGGAAAATATATGCCAACTGTATATCTGACAAAGGCCTAATATCCAGGATCTACATAGAACTCAAATGTACCAAAAGAAAAAAAAAAACAGTCCCATTAAAAAGTGGGCAAAAGACATAAATAGACACTTCTCAAAAGATATGCAGGCAGTCAACAACACATGAAAAAGTGCTCAGTCTCACTAATCATCAGAAAAAATGCAAATCAAAACCACATTGAGATGACACCTAACCTCAGTAAGAATGGCCATTATTAATAAAACAAACAACAGATGCTGGCGAGGATGCAGAGAAAAAGGAACGCTTCTACACTGCTGGTTGGAAGGCAAACTAGTGCAACCTCTTTGGAAGACAGCATGATGATTTCTAAAATAACTAGAAATTGACCTTCCATATGACCCAGCAATCCCCCTACTGGGGATATACCTGGAGGAACTCAAACCATTCTACCAAAAAGATGCCTGCATACGCATGTTTATTGCAGCACTATTCACAGTAGCAAAAATATGAAACCAACCGTGCTGCCCATAGAAACCGGACTGAATTTTTTTAAATGTGGTACATATACACAATGGGATATTATGCAGCCATAAAGAAGGACAAACATATGGACTTCGCAGTAATTTGGATGAACTTAAGGTCTATCACACTCAGTGATCTATTACAGAGACAGAAAACAGTGTATCACACATTCTCACTCATAAGCAGACCTTTAACAACTACCATAAAACTATAAGAAAGGGATTTCCAGTAGTGGAAAACTGCCAGAGGGGTGAGATTGGCAGTAGTGGGAACTGCCAAGGAAGGGGAGTACACCTTATCAACAAGGGTACCTGCATAATGAACATTTTTACACCTAACCCTGAATTGTACCCCATATCTTTAAAATTAAAAATTAAAAAAAATAAAACTGGTGACCATATGCAAAAGATTAAGTCAGGACCCCTACCTATCCGCATACACAAAAATCAACTCTAAATGAATCAAAGACCTAAACATAAAACCTCAAACTATAAGAATCTTTGAAAATGCAGGAGACACTGTTATGGAAATTGGAACTGGCAACCAATTCCTGATCAAAACCCCAAGAGCCTATGCCATAAGAGATAAGATAGACAAGTGGAACCTCATTAAACTGAAAGCTTCTTGTATGGATTTAAGGTCTATCATACTCAGTGATCTATTTCAGAAAGAAAGAATTGAGTACCACATTTTCTCACTCATAAGCAGACCCTGAACATTTACCATAATACTATAAGAGAAAGATTGGCAGTAGTGGGCTACTGCAGGGTGTGCAGTGCACACAACATCAATAAGTATACCTGATCTCAAACACAGTAAAGTGGAGACCAAAGAGAGACCTAAACTTTACCTGTAAAATGTCCACTTGTATACCTAATCCTGAATTGTACCCCACATCTTTAAAATAAAATATATATTTTTTTAAAAAAAGAAAAGAAAAGAATCAATGTATGGCCTCTGTTCGCAAGGAGTTTATAATTGATTTTTAAAGAAGATAATGAAGAATTCCTTACTAATATAATTATAGCATAAGAAAATTCATCAAGATCAGTGGAAATAATTCACACTGTAGGCTAGAATGATGATGGCAGCCTTCATGGATAGATTTGCCCTGGCTCTAAAAGAAATTAGCTAGATGAAAGGTAAACTACCGTAATACTATAGGAAAGGGATTGAAAGTTGCAGGAAACTGCAGGGAGGGGGGTTGGGCAGTAGGAAGCTGGGATTGACAGTAGTCGATATCCACCTGGGGAAAGTGGGGCACACCTCATCCATAAGGGTACCTGCACAAGGAACATTTGTATACCTAACCCTGAATTGCACCCCACAATTTCAAAATTAAAATTAAAAGAGAAAAAATATAAAAATTTTTAAAAAGGGAGAAATATATCTAAATGTAATAATAGTTGGAAACATCAACAAGCCACTCAAAATTAGGCACATCATCCAAACATAAGATACCAACAAAGAAACATTGGATTTAATCTGCACTATAGACCAAATGAACCTTATAGAACATTTCACCCAACAGTTGTAAAATACACATTCTTTTCATCAGTACATGGAATGTTCTCCAGGACAGATCATACATTAGGCCACAAAACAATGCAATAAACACCTGCATAAAAAATAAAAATTTCAAATAAAGAACCAAAAATGCACCTTAAGAAACTAGAGAAGCAAGAACAAATCAAACCCAAAATTAGTAGAAGGAAAGAAATAATAAGATCAAAGCAGAAATAAACAAAATAGAGACTTAAAAAATTAAAAGAGCAACAAAACAAAAAGTTAATTTTTTGAAAAGATAAACAAAACTTATAAAACTTTATCTAGATGAAGGAAAAAAGAGAGACAGCCCAAATAAAATAACAATTTTTAAGAAAGAAGACATTACAACTGATACAAAAGAAATACAAAGCATTGTTAAAGACTTGTGAACAACTACATCTCAACAAATTGAAAAACCTAGAGGAAACAGATAAACTCCTGAACATATACAACCTACCAAGATTGAACTAAAAAGAAACAGAAAACCTGAACAAACCAATAATAAGGAGTTTGAATCAATAATAAAAAGTCTTTCAACAAAG
Organism: Carlito syrichta; assembly: GCF_000164805.1. Classification (NCBI taxonomy): domain Eukaryota; kingdom Metazoa; phylum Chordata; class Mammalia; order Primates; family Tarsiidae; genus Carlito; species Carlito syrichta. The sequence goes on along the minus strand of NW_007253739.1, from coordinate 50,749 downwards.
AAAAGCCCAGAACCAGACAGCTGAATTCTATCAAACATTTAAAGAATAACAAACACCAATTCTTCTAAAACTATTCCAAAAAATTGAATGGGAGAGAATTTTTCTAAACTCATTCTATGAGACCAGTATTACCCTGAAACCAAAACCAGACAAGAACAGAACAATAAAAGAAAACTTTAGGCCAATATCCCTGATGAACATAGCTGCAAAAGTTCTCAACAAACTATTAGCAAACCAAATCCAACAGCACATCAAAAAGTTTATATACCAAAACAAAGTGGTATTTATCCCAGGAATGCAAAGACACTTTAGCATATGCAAATCAATAAACATGATACATCACATCAACAGAATGGACAAAAACAATGTGATCGTCTCAATAGACAAAAAAAAAAAAAGAAAGCATCTGATAAAATTCAACATCCCTTCGTGGTTAAAAAAAAACTTCAATAAATTAGGTATAAAAGAAACAGGCCTCAGTGCAATAAAAGTCATATATGACAATCCCACAATTAACATCTACAGGGCCAGTCTCAGTGGCTCAACCTGTAATCCCAGCACTTTGGGAGGCCAAGGCGAGTGTATTGCCTGAGCCCGAGGGTTCAAGACCAGCCCAGGCAACTTGAGGAGACCTCATCTCTACTGTAAATCAAAAATTAGCCAGGCGTGGTAATGCGTGCCTGTAGTTCCGGCCACTTGGAGAGGTGGAAGGATAGCCAGAGCCCAGCAGGTGGACGTCACTGCACTCCAGCCTGGGCGACAGAGTGACACTCCAACTCAAAAAAAAAAAAAAAAAAACTACAGAATGGGGAAATGTTTAAAGCTTTTTCTCTAAGAACTGAAGCAAGACAAGGATTTCCACTTTTACCACTCCTATTCAACCTAGTATTGGAAGTCCTAGCCAGAGCAACCAGGCAAAAGAAAGAAAGAAAACATCAAAACTGGAACGAAGGAAGTCAAATAGTCCCTGCTTGCAAACAACATGATGTTATATATGTAGAAAAACCTAAGGCTTCACCAAAAAACTCCTAGAAGTGATAAACAGATTCAGCAGCACTTCAGGCTACAAAAGTATTATATAAAAATCAATATCCCCATCTCGAAGCAGCCTCCCGGCTTCTTCCCGACTACCCGCCTGTCTCGGCCCACCTGCCTCTGCCACATCCATCAGGGTGACCCAGAAGTCCTACAAGATGTCCACCTCTGGTTCCCGGACCTTCAGCAGCCGCTCCTACACCAGCGGGCCCGGCACCCGGTCAGATCCGCAAGTTTCTCCCGGGTGGGCAACAGCAGCCGTTTCCAGGGCGACCTGGGCGCCAACCTGGGCCTGGGTGAAGGCTGTACCAGGGCCGTGGCATCACAGCCGTCACGGTGAACCAGAGCCTGCTGAGTCCCCTTAAGCTGGAGGTGGACCCCCAACATCCAGGTGGTGCGCACGCAGGAGAAGGAGCTGGTCGAGACCCTCAACAAGTTTGCCTACTTCATCCACAAGGTGCGGTTCCTGGAGCAGCAGAACAAGATGCTGGAGACCAAGTGGAGCCTCCCGCAGCAGCAGAAGACGGCCCTGCAGCAACATAGACAGCGTGTTTGAAAGATACATCAGCAACCTCCGGCGGCAGCTGGACACGCTGGGCCAGGAGGAGCTGAAGCTGGAGGCAGAACTGGGCAACAGGCAGGGCCTGGTGGAGGACTTCAAGAACGCGTACGAGTATGAAATCAACAAGTGCACAGAGAAGGAGAATTAATTCGTCCTCATCAAGAAGGATGTGAGCCGGGCTCGGTGGCTCGGCCTGTAATCCCAGCTCTTTGGGAGGCCGAGGCGAGTGGACTGCCTGAGCCCACAGGTTCCAGACCTGCCCGGGCAACTTGGCAAGACCTAGTCTCTACAATAAATCAAAAGAACTAGCCAGGCATGATAGCAAAGGCCTGTAGTTCCTGCTACTTGGAAGGCTGAGGCGGAAGGATGGCCAGAGTCCAGCAGGTCGAGGCTGCGGTGGCCGGGAGCGTGCCCCTGCACTCCAGTCTGGGCGACAG
>NW_007253739.1:45766-47888 GCF_000164805.1 Carlito syrichta | reverse complement strand
CTGGTAAAAAAAAAAAAAAAAAAATCAAGAAAGCAATCCTGTCTACAATAGCTACTAAAAGATAAAATACTTAGGAATACAATTAACAAAGAAGGTGAAAGAGCTCTATAATGAAAACTAAAAAATATTTATTTTTATAAAATTGAAGACACACACAAAAATAAATGACAATCCATGTTCATGGATTGGAATATTTAATTTTGCTTAAATGACCATGCTGCCCAAAGCAATCTACAGATTCAATGCAATCCATGTGAAATTACCAATGTCATTCTTCACAAAAATAGAAAAAGCAATCCTGAAATTTTTATAGATCCACAAAAGATCCTGGATAAACAATGCAATCCTGAGAGCAAAGACGGAGGCATCACACTACCTAACTTCAAAATATATTACAAAGCTATAGCAACCAAAATAGCATGGTACTGTCATAAAAACAGATACACAGATCAATGAAATAGGATAGAGAACCCAGAAATAAATGTATATATTTACAGCCAACTGATTTTTGACAAAAATGTCAAGAACAAACATTGGAGAAATGACAGTCTTTAATTAATAATATTAATTTCAGTACCATGGAAATGGTGCTGAAAAAACTGAGTAACCATATAAAAAGAATAAAATTAGACTACCCTCCCCATCTCTCACCATATACAAAGATGGACTTAAAATGGATTAAATACTTGAATGTAAGACCCAAAACTATAAGACTAGTAGAGGAAAACATAGGAGAAATTCTTCAGAAAATATTTGATGGAAAAGTCCTCAAAATTACAGGCAACAAAAGCAAAAATAAGTACATGGGATTATATCAAACTAATAAGCCTGTGCACAATAAAGAAAAGAATCAACACGGCAAAGAGACAACCTACAAAATGAAAGAAAATATTTTCAAACTATTCATCTGACAAGTAATTGCTATCCAGAATATACAAGGAACTCAAACTGAACAACAAAAAAATTAATTTTAAAATGGACTATTAATCTGAATAGATGATTTTCTTTTAAGTTTTTTTATGTATATTTTAAAGATGTGGGGTACAATTCAGGATTAGCTATATAAGTGGTCATCGTACAGGTAAAGTTTCGGCCTCCCTTTAGCCCCCACCTTGCCTGGTTTATGATCAGGTACCCTTATTGACGCTGTGTGTCCCCTGCCAAACCCACCCCAGCAGTATCCTGCTACAGCCAATCTCTTTCTTATAGTATTATGGTAAATGTCCAGGGTCCACTTATGAGTGAGAACATGTGTTACTCTCTTCTTTGTATCTGTCATAGATCACTGAGTATGATAGACTCTAAATCCATCCAAGTTGCTGCGAAGTCCATATGTTTATCCTTCTTTATGACTGCATAATATTCCATTGTGTATATAGAACACATTTTTTAAATCCAGTTCAGTTTTGATGGGCGGCATGGTTGGTTCCATGATTTGCTATTGTGAATAGTGCTACAATAAACATGCGTGTGCAGGTATCTTTTTTGTAGAAAGATTTCAGTTCCTCTGGGTATATTCCCAGTAGGGGGATTGCTGGGTCATATGGAAGGTCAATTTCTACTATTTTAGAAATCACCACACTGTTTTCCAAAGAGGTTGCACTAGTTTGCATTCCTACCAGCAGTGTATAAGCGTTCCTTTTTCTCTGCATCCTTGCCAGTATCTGTTGTTGTTTGTTTTATTAACCATGGCCATTCTTACTGAGGTTAGGTGGTATCTCAATGTGGTTTTGATTTGCATTTCTCTTATGATTAGTGAGGTTGAGTACTTTTTCATGTCTATTGGCTGCCCATATATCTTCTTTTGAGAAGTGTCTATTCATGACTTTGTCCACTTTAAAAAAAACCTTTTTATTATAAGAATGTGGGGTAAATTCAGGGTTAATTATACAAACATTGATTATGCAGGTACCCTTGTTAATGAGATATGCCCCCCCCACCCCTAGTAGTTTCCCTCAACTGCTAATCCCAATCCCCCTCCCCTGATAGTTTCCCACTACTGCCAATCCCTCTCTCATAGTGTTATAATTGTTCAAGGTCCGCTTATGAGTGAGAACATATGGTACCCTGTTCTTTGTTTCTGTGATAGATCACTGAATATGATTGACTCTAAATCCATCCA
>NW_007253739.1:37958-45602 GCF_000164805.1 Carlito syrichta | reverse complement strand
CTGCTATTGTGAATAGAACTGCAACAAACATACGTGTGCAGGTATCTTTTGTAGAATGATTTGAGTTCCTCCGGGTATATTCCCAATAGGGGAATTGCTGGATCATATGGAAGGTCAATTTCTAGTTCTTTTAGAAATCACTACACGGTCTTCCAGAGAAGTTGCACTAGTTTGCATTCCCACCAGCAGTGTAGAGGCGTTCCTTTTTCTCCGCATTCTTGCCAGCATCTGTTGTTTTATTAATGAAGGCCATTCTTACTGGGGTTAGGCGGTATCTCAATGTGGTTTGATTTGCATTTCTCTGATGATAAGTGAGGTTGAGCACTTTTTCATGTGTCTGTTGACTGCCTGTATATCTTCTTTTGAGATGTGTCTATTCATGTCTTTTGCCCACATTTTAATGGGGCTGTTTGTTTTTTTTCCCTTTTGACGTGTTTGACTTCCTTGTAGATCCTAGATGTTAGGTCTAACATTTTGTCCACTTTTTAATGGGATTGTTTGTTTTTTCCTTTCAGCACATTGAGTTCCTTGTAGATCCTTGATGTTAGGCCTAACAGATACACATTTGGCAAATATTTTTTCCTAGTCTGTGGGCTGTCTCCCCACTCTCTTGATGGTTTCCTTTGCTTTGCAGAAGATTTTCAGTTTGATGAGTTTCCACTTGTCTATCTTATCTCTTATGGCATGAGCACTTGGGGTTTGATCAGGAATCAGTTGCCAGTTCCAATTTCCATAAGTATACTTTCTGCATTTTCTAAGGTTCTTATAGTTTGAGGGTTTACTTTTAGGTCTTTGATCCATTTAGAGTTGATTTCTGTGGCTGGTGATAGGTAGAAGTCCTGTTTCAATCTTCTGCATGTGGTCAGCCAGTTTTCCCAGCACCATTTACTGAACAAGTTCTCCTCTCCCTAGTGGTTAATGATGGAGGCTTTGTCAAAGATGAGTTGGTTGAGAAACTGAGGTTTTGCTTCTGGAATCTCTATCCTGTTCCTTTGTTCCATATGCCTTGAAAAGACAATTTTCAAAAGAAGACACACAAATAGCAAACAAATACATGAAAAAATGTGCAACATCACTAATCATCTGGGAAATGTCAAGCAAAACTACAATGAGATATCATCTCACTCCAGATAGAATAGCTATTATCAAAAAGACAAAAAAGTAACAAATACGACAAGAACACAGACAAAAAGGAACTCATATACTGTTGGTGAGAATATAAATTAGTATGGCCATTATGGAAAAAGTATGGAGTTTCCTCAAAAAGCTAAAAATATAACTCCCATATAATCTTGCAATCCACCTGCTGAGTATATATCCAAAGGACAGAAAATCAGTATGTGGAAGAAATAGCTGTATTTTCACATTTATTGAAGCACTATTCACAATAACCAAGATATGGAATTAAACTAAGTGTCTATAAACAGATGAATAGATAAAGAAAATGTGGGAATGGAATACAATTCAGCCACTAGAAAGAATAAAATCCTGTCATTGGCAACAATATGAATGAGCCTGGGGAACATTATGTTAAGTAAACAAGCCAGGCATAGAAAGACAAGTATGACATGATCTTACTCATATGAGGAAGCTAAAGAAATTGATTTCCCGGAAGTAGAAAGTAAAACAGTAACTACTAGAGCCTGGGAAAAGTAGGGGGAGAGGACAAGAAGAGATTCCAAAATTACAGCTAAGAAGGAGAAATACGTTCTAGTGTGTTATATCACTCTAGGATTTCTATAGCTAAGAATGTATTAAATATTTTCAAATAGCTAGAAGAAAGGATGTTAAATGTTCTCAACACAAGGAAATGATAAATGTTTGAGGTAATAAATATAGTAGTTACCCCGATTTAATCATTACACATTGTATATATGCATCAAAATATCACTCAGTACCCCATAAATATGTACAACAATTATGTGCCAGTTAAAAATAATTTTAAAATCTATCATTTTCCCCAATATTTTCTATAATATACTTATAATAGTTATTTTAAAGTCTATGTCTTTTACAGACAGTTTGACAGTTTTCCAGTCCCCAGTGCTCAGTAGGTGTCTCATGGAGAAAGCAATTAGACATTTTTGGCTCCTCTGGATTCAAATCCATCATACTAGCACTTGTCATCAACAGCTCCACAGAATTCTTTCTTTCACTAGATGCTGTCTGCTTAGGCTAACCTTGTCCTCAGTCTATAGCCTATAATCTAAGACTGAGAAAACACCCTCATTATTGGAAGAAAATGGCCAATAATCTCAGTTACCGTCAGAAGTGCTCTTCCTTCTATGGAATGTTAGTTCACCCTAGACCTCTTTGATTTCACAGATCTCTGATGTTTTTAAAAACGATTGTTTTGTAATGATTGTTTTCTACTTGTTGCAGTAGGAGCAACCTAGTATATTCTGTCCAGAAATGAAAGCTTTATTTTCAGAAATTCCCATGAACTACTATAATACAGAGGGACAAATAACATGGGTTATAAAAGCCTCTCCTTGGAGGAGTTTCTAAATATATCATACAGCAAACCAGGATCTCAAACTCATCTTACAAAACTCAAAATACAGTAAATTGGAAATTGATGTCTCAAACTATAAAATAAACACAGTAGCTAAATATTGTAGAATATTCGTGCAAAATATATTTATTCAAGGCCCATTATGTGTAAAGCACTATACTAGCAACTAGAAGTAAAGGGGGAACCAAAATATCATAATACAGTTCCTATTCTCTTAAGATTTCCACTAGAAAAAAAGAACTAAGTATACCAATACCAATAATTGAAATGCAATAAGCAATGAATGCCACATTCACTTAGATGAACTTCTTATTCATTCTTCATGTGTGTGTGGCAGTGCTAAAGTAGTTCAATAGACTTCTGGATGAGGGATTCAGTAGACTTCATGGGAGAGGTGTTATTTGAATTGGAATCAAAAGAAAGAGAAGGATTTTGAAGGAAAAGACATTCCAAGTCTTTGGGGAAATATATTTACAAAGGCATAAAGACTAAAAAAGGCAAACTATTTCAGACAGTGCTAGAATTTCACATGAGTTAAAATAGCAAATTTTAATACTGGTTACACCTTAGAAACATCAGGATCTTCTGGGGCGCTTCTAAACATACCAATACCTGTAACTCCACCACCTTATACTGATCAAATAGAATCTCTAGAAATGAGGCCCAGGCATTTTTATTTTTGTAATCTCCCCAAGAAATAATGATGCATGATAAGACCAGTGTGCTTAGAAATTGCTAGTTGTCCTTACAGGAAAAATAGAAAAATTATACCGATATTGTGGTCTTTGGTCAAATAGTCAACAATCTTGAATACTACACTAAAGAGTAAGTACAGTAATGGAAAGTCACTAAATTAAGTTGTACAATGAACATAAATTAAGGAAAATTAATGGAAAGTTTCTAAATTAAGTCATACAATGTGGCAAAGTGTCAGACCATCTAAAGGGGCGTCAGGAGACCAGTTAGACAGTACTGAAAGGTTTAGTAAGGACTCTGACTTTAGTGGAATGGATCACAATAGGAATAGAATAAAGAAAGCAAATCAAGTAGATACAATAAATGTATAAGAAAGAATAGACAGGATTTAAGAACTAACTGAATGTGTGCAATCAAGAGAAAATGACCAGTGAAAGATGGCTTCCAGACTTCAAGACCAGTACCTAACTGTACAAGTGGGAAGTTGAGAGAAAACGCCATGGTTAGCACTGGGGAGGTAATATTGCATATCATGTTTTAGGAACTTGAGGATTTTGGAGGAAGTGCCCAGGAGATAACTGGAAGTTTCATGGAAATTGAAGATAAAAATATATGTCTTGAGATATTCAGTAGAGGCATTAATTGAAAAATATGTTAAAATGGGGTATAAGAATGGAAAGGAGAGGAAAATAGTCCAGAAAGGTTATATCTGTTTCTTCTCATGCCACTTACTTCTCTGCACCACCAATTCTTTTTCCACTATTAGCTGCCCCAATATACTAGCTAATAGTCCCTACCTGCCATACCAGAGCAGGAGTAACTACAAAGGCAACAGTTAAGCCTGTGACTTCAAAAAGAAAGTGAAGGGTGAAGAAAAGGGAGAAAAGGGCATCTCAAGTAACAGGAAATAATATATTTTATGACCCAGGACCACCCAACTGAGATGGTCATATCTAGGTTAAAATTTATGTGTAATGGAACATCACAATTTGAGCGAAGTGAGATATTGTTCATATATTTCAAATAAGTTTGTCTAACAGAAGTCTAGCATCTTAGAAGTGAGACATGAGTCTTAGAGGTGAGAGTCCTCTTATTTATACTTTTTCATATTGTCTAAGTTTTATTCAACTAATATACATTACTTTTTAATTAGAAAAATATACAGCTTTTTGTTCTCACCACCCTTCCCTCTCTGAACCACCCTTCTAAAAAATTTTTTACAATATTAGATAGACTGCTCTGGTGTATGTTATCGCCTAAAATCAGGTACCTGCAGGGAATTCAGCAATGGGTGTAACAATTCTGCTTAATACAATCCAGAAACAGACAGGCTTAGGAAAGTGGATAAAATATTTCAGGGCTAGGGAGAACCTGAGTGTTATTGAGCAATAAAATGATATTCTGGCTAATTATTTTAGCTTACTTTTCTTATCTCTGAAAAAATAGCTTCATATATAATGTTAACATTATAGCATATGAAATAGTCTAAAGAGTATCTGCTTTAAAGCAATTGAACATTTATAACATTCAGGAAAAAGAGTATCACGTACTCCTGATTACTGAGAAAGCTTGATTTAGAAGCATGGTAGAAACAGATCATACCTGGTGGGCTCCTGGAGGTGTGCAAATTCTCAAAAAGAAGCCAAATGTAAAAATGAACAGTCTTTGGGGATCTAGTTATCTAGTATTGCCAATTGGAGAGGAGCGATTTGCTTTTTACAACCATACCAAACTTATTTTTCTAGAGTACACATCATCAAATAAAACAAACAAGCTTCCTACCCTTTTCTCTCTGTTATGGAACAAAATTATAAACTGTAAGGATGTACTTGATTACCAGATTCCCATACCTGCGGAATAAAGACAAATAACTAATCCTTACAATGTACATGAGCAGATCAGCTGTCATTTGAAAATTTAAGAATCGAATTAGCAAAAACCTGCATCCAAAGTGGAACTGCATAGTGGGTATGTTTGCTCTTCCTCAGAAACTCAAAGTTGAGCTCTGCTGCTGGCAAAGTGTAATAGAGATCCAGCATTAAATAATAAAGCCACGTCAACGTCATTCATAATTTACAGCTGGAAAATTTACTTCTATTTGCAAGTTGCAATTATATCTTAATAGATGAATAAGAGCAAAGGCATTTGACTGTTACCTCTTTGGTACTAATTAAGGATTAAGATTACTTATGATACATCGCTTTGTGTTCCCCAACAGTTCTGATGAAATCACCCTTGCTTTTAAGCAAGATATTAAATAGATGACTGGTCCTTGGAAAACTTTTCGAAGTTTAGTTTGTAACTGACATGTGGTTCTTTGGAGATTTGCCCTCTAAAAAAATCCAGTAATGAATCATGTCCTCATAAGCACTTGCTTTTTTAATAAGCATTAATTAAATGTTTATCAATACTAATAATTAATCATTTTTTTCATCTTTTATAATATTGCTACTGATTGCAGACTAGGAATGTCACAGATTCCACAATGATTTACAGAGTATACATTAACATATCAAATTAAAGCAGTTATGATTTCATTACTTGTCCATCTGGGACAAGGCAGAAAGATCTTCAGCTATTGAAAATGATGACTTAGTTCACATTTATATTTTCTTAGCAAGCACCTAGATCCTTCATATTTTTTACATTGGCAACCTGGAGGATACAGAGATGCCTTTCACTGTATGTCTCCATAGGTCATTATCATTTTTCATAGTGTTCAAAGGATTCATTCTAAGACTTCCTCTTCAAACTGTTGAGAGAATGGCTTATTTTCAATCCAGTAATGCATAGTGATGGAGGTTACATGGAACTGCCTTATCTAAAATTCCTAATAATATACCACAAACCATTTAGCTAAGATTTTTTGACTTGTCTCCCTGAGAAGTCAACAAGCTGAAAGTTCAAGTCACCAAAACAGTACCAGGCATTTGATTATAAGCAGTAGTCAACACTACAAGGTGTAATGTATGATGAGACTATTCTACCGTATTTAATACAACAGTGATAAACCTCACTTGTGGCTGCCAATCAGGAAGAGGCAAGCAGGAGCCTGTGAAGGCTCTTAAGTGACCTTTCAGCCACACGCCCCGTAAGTCTGCTCTTATTTAGATAGCTGTGCAGATGGGCATATCATAAAATGTGCTCATGATCTGAAAAGGTGCCAAAAGGAACAAGTCCTAACTTCAGTTTAGACTCAAAGGTAGGAATGTGAATATGATCCAGGGCAATGCAGTGCTGAGCAGATGGGGTGGAGAGACATTTCATGATTCATCTACCCAATTGGCTTTCAGGAGGGTTGTAAAGGTACCAGCCCCTGGCACACTTGAACAGTTTTTTCTTTTTTTCCCCCAACACTGCAGGCACTGAGACAAAAATTATGGAGCCGGGGGTGGGCAAGTAAGACAAGAGGATACTTGTGGTGTTATTTGGGCACTATCTTATTCTGTCCCCTGAGGTTAGAGAAATTGTTTCTCTATGACTCTATGAGCTCATCTCTTTAAATTGCATAAAAGATAAACTATTGCATTTTTTTGGAGTCCAATGAAACTCCTTTCAACAAATATTCATGCCAGATCTTTCTAAACCTCCATCCCAGTGCTTTATTCTGATATTGGGGGAAAAAGTCTTTGTATGAAAATGCTTTTTTTTTGAGTCGGAGTCTCACTCTGTTGCCCAGACTGGAGTGCAGTGGCCGCTCCCAGCCACCGCAGCCTCGACCTGCTGGGCTCCAGCGATCCTTCCACCTCAGCCTTCCAAGTAGCCGGAATTACAGGCATGCGCTACCACGCCCGGCTGATTTTTTGATTTATTGTAGAGATGCGGTCTTGCTGCCCAGGCGGGTCTCGAACCCGCGGGCTCAGGCAATCCACTCACCTCGGCCTCCCAAATGCACGGGATTACAGGCTGAGCCACCGAGCCCGGCTAAAAATGCTTTTTAATGAAGTACCACCCAGTAAAAATATTTGCTGTTTTTTTCTAAGCAGCTTATCATCAGTGGAAGCGCCAAAAAAATGACTTGACAGCTTCCCACATACACACATAATGTCCAGTTGCACCTTCCAGTTCACCTCAAATAAACACACAATCACAAGTAAAACCATGGAATTTGTTAAGAAATACAACTACAGGCCGGGCTTGGTGGCTCAGTCTGTAATCCCAGCACTTTGAGAGGCCAAGGCGAGTAGATTGCCTGAACCTGCAGGTTCGAGAACCCCACGGGCAACTTGGCGAGACCTAGTCTCTACAATAAATAAATTTTAAAAATTAGTTGGGTGTGGTAGTGTGCGCCTGTAGTTCTCCCTACTTGAAAGGCTGAGGCAGAAGGATCGTCAGAGCCCAGTAGGTCAAGGCTGCGGTGGCCGGGAGCGTGCCACTGCCCTCCAGCCTGGGTGACAGAGTGAGACTCCAACTCAAAAAAAAGAAAAAAGAAA
>NW_007253739.1:0-37591 GCF_000164805.1 Carlito syrichta | reverse complement strand
CGGGCTCAGGCAATTCACTCACCTTGGCCTCCCAAAGCGCGGGATGACAGGCTGAGCCACCGAGCCCAGGCCACCTTCATCTTTCTTGAAAGTTTATCATTCCAAATAAAAACCCCTAACTAATCTCCTTCAAAGTGTCTGCTGTAAAGAGGTAGGCATTAGTAGACAATAAAAAGTTGGATCAATTTATTTTAGTGGCCATATCCCTAAACCTCAATTAACATCTTCTTTCTTTCCTTTTTGTCTTAGAATATATCCTAAGAGCAAGATGCAATACAAAATTTCCATTACTGTTATTCTTACAATGTCACATAGTAACTCTAAGGTTGTGATTAGTATATAGAAAACAAAAATATACTTATGAGAATGGGTCACCATGACTACCCATCCACAGTCTTTCAAAGATGAGACTATAATACCGAGTATCTTCACATGATGTCTCCTGTGGGTCTTCCCTGGTCCCAGTAGCCCAGCAAAATAAAGCTCTTCTGTATCCCTATGGCACATGGCACCCTATTTTTGCCACTAATACGTAATTTTACACATTCTATTAGAGTTGTTTATTAATATACCATGTCCCTTACTAAATAATGACCTGAGGGCAAATCCTGCAACATGTATCGTTATATGATCATCTCTTCACGCAAACTTATAAATATAGACGTTACAAAAAATGTATAGCATGAATGAATAAAATAAATGACAATCTTTTATACAAGCAATTTCTATATCAAATTTGGCAATTAGTTGTCTTTTGAAAGAAGGGTAGTGTGATAGACATCTAATTTAACTGTCTCCACATTATATATTTAAAAGTATCACCATGACCATGATAACTCTGAAAGTCTAGGTCTGGGAGCCTCTGATCTTCTAAGGCTTGAGTCTGAAGAGGTGAACCAACTAGAGCCAACAGGTATGATGAACTAAAAGAATCCATAAGAATCCATCTGTCATCCTGGATTCATATGTCAGAGACCCAGTGGCCATGAAGAGGACCCACTGAGAGGAGATGAGAACCTAATGGACTTCTCAAGAGAATTCAGTCTCCTGGGTAGGAACTATCTGTTCCCATGTTGGCTTCTTTCTTCAGATTCCAGCATTTAAATTCAAATGACCATTCACAAAGCCACTAGTGATTTCACAGCAGGGAAAGAACAAGGTGGCATCTGCCATAGGAGCCACAAGACATCAGAATCACCTCAGTTAGGTAAGTGTAGAAAAAGGAGCTGGACAAAGGAGTATTCTGAGAAGCCACCTGAATCCAAGAAATGGCACGAACTAAAACAAGTAGGTCTTGATTTCAAAACTTGTAGTGCACAGACAGCTCATAACTTCTTTATCTGTAAGTTCTGACTTGGTGCTTTTGTTATTTGAGGATTGATTTTACCTTACATTATAAATTGGTGTGTGTGACTAAATTAAAGAATTTTACATACATTGTCATCAAGAAAAGAAGAGCTTTAAGAAGGCCTCTGTTGGTCAAAATTGGTTATCCAGGATCTGAAAACCAGTTCCCTGGAAAAGAAAACCTAAGGCCTATCATTGAAGCCAGGGATGTAGAACACGCCCCTCTCCTTTGTTCCTTCTCAGGAGATCCCATCATGGTTACTCAAATGAGCTGATGCTCTCACATTGGCCCCTTACTCCTTCCTCCAACATCTAAATCCAAATGACCACTCATAAAATAACAGAATCAAATCGTGGACACAGTGTCTTCTCAAGCACAAGTCTCACTTCTCCAGAAGAATGCAGGAAATATATAGATCTCAAAGTCTTCAATCTTTTGCTCTCATGCACATAATGAACTCTCAAGGGGGAACTATCCAATAAGTAGAGTTTCAAGTCACCAGCTAGATATAACATTGGTCTAGAAGTCAAGAATAACACTATATTACTGGCAGAATAAAAACTTTAAGCTACTAAGATAATGTTAGCAGGTAAGAAATACTTTTCTAAGAAACTATAGGGGAAAAGATGCAATGTATATGCAAGCTGGAACACATTTTCCATTAGTCCTTGCCTAGAAATAATTTTATTTAATAACTTTCAAGTGTTTTTCTAAAGTCAGAGAACCATTCTTAGTGGCAATATCGCTGTATTAATTTAGGAATCAGATAAATTTATTCTGCATCTTTTAATGCCAGCAAAAAAAAAAAAAACATGAACTGTAAATGTGAAAGAAAATTCTTAAGCTGATTTCAAATCACAGGCATATGTTTGGCTGGAAAAACATATTGAGGAACAAGCACTTCAAAGGAAAATCCTTTAGAAATGGAATCACTGGCACCAAACCCACTGACTGTTAAATTGTTTAACCAAAAAGACTGTTTTGAGAATCCTCAATTCTTTACCCCTATAACCAAAGCTGGAATACTTGGAAGCAGTCCTAAAACCCTAACTTCACTGTGACACAATCCCTTTTCCATGACTCTGTCCAAACAGTCTAACTCTCTAAGAAACCAAGAGTCAAGCAAACTCTTCTCTTTTTTTATTTTAAAGATGTGGGGTACAATTCAGGGTTACGTATACAAGTGCTCATTATGCAGGTACCCTTGTTGATGAGGTGTGTCCCCTCCACCTCTGGCAGTTTCCCACTACTGCCAATCTCAACCTCACCTCCTCTGGCAGTTTCCCACTACTGCCAATCCCTTTCATGTTGTATTATAATAACTGTTCAAGGTCTGCTTATGAGTGAGAACATGTGGTATTAAGTTCTTTGTTTCTGTGCTAGATCACTCAGTATTATAAACTCTAAGTCCATCCAGGTTGCTACAAAGTTCATAATTTTGTCTATCTTTATGACTGTGTAATATTCTACCATGTATATGTACCACGTTTTTTTATCCAGTCCTCTTTTAATGGGCAGCATGGTTAATTACATGTTTTTGCTATTGTAAATAATACTGCAATAAACGTGCGTGTGCAGCTATCTTTTTCATAGAGTGATTTGAGTTCCTCCGGGTATATTCCCAAAAGAGGGATTGTGGGGTCGTATGGAAGGTAGATTTTTAGATCTTTTTAGGAATCGCCAAACTGTTTTCCACAGAGGTTGAACTAGTTTACGCTCCCACTGACAATATAAAAGTGTTCCCTTTTCCCCGCATCCTCTCCATCATCTGTTGTTTTGTGAGTTATTGTTAATGGCCAGCCTGAAGCAACCTCTTCTTGATGTAAAAAGGACTTCTCAAAGGTGATCAATTTGGCATAAAAAGATCACAAAACTACATTACAAATGCAACACTATTTTTGATAGTTATAATTTTATCACCTTTGAGTTGTTGTTTTTCTTGTAGGTTCATTGTCACCTCATTTTAAGGATTAATGCATGTGTGTGCACACACATATGCACACATAAACCCACATACATATACCAAAAGAATTTCAATTGAGAATTTAAAATCAATGACAGTTTTTAAGCCACATCACAGAAGGTTTGAGACAATTTTGTTTTATTTCTTTTCTACAAATCAAGTATATATTTAATTCTGTATGACTGTGGAATAAGCTTGAGTGGGAAAAGGCAAACAGTAGAAGATAAAATTAAGTTAAACTAAATCACATTTTTAAATTTTTAGGCCAGATGTGGTGGATCACACTTGTAATCTCAGCATTTTGGGAGGCCAAGGTTTGAGGCCAGGAGTTTGAGCCCAGCCTGGGAAATATAGTGAGACCTTGTCTCTACCAAAAAAAAAAAAATTATTCGGGCATGGTGGTGTGCACCTGTAGCCCCAGCTACTCAGGAGGCAGAGGCAAAAGGTTCACCTGAGCCTAGGAGATAGAGGCTGCAGTGAATTGTGATCATGCCACTGCACTCCAGCCTCATGACAGAGTGAGACCTCAACTCAAAATAAATAAGTAAAATTTTTAAAATTTTTCACCCATGTAAAATCAAACAACCCAGACAAAAACACTCAGTTGGAATATAAATTATACATATGACCACAAATTATACATAGAAAAGTCACCATATACATACATGTACATTTCTGGGTTTTTGTATTCCTAATGAGACCATAAAAAGATACAATTCCTATATCTCTAGGTGCCAGAAGCATTACAATTATTTAGCAAAGATAATTTTCAGAAGTTTTTCAGAATCAGTCCTTTTCCATATATTTTATTTTCATTAAGTTCACTTTTTATTCAGAGTTATAAATTAGAACATTTGTGCTCATGGACTATTTAAAGTTCTCTGTGTGCTCAATAATCTTATTTTCTGCACAAAAGCACATGGTATATTCTCCATTGAAATCTTCACTAGTCTGTGAAAGACAGCTCTCTCCTTACATTTTTGTCTCCCATGTGTATTCATTCATTAGACAGCTATATTTTCTGCCCTGCTCTCTGGAAAATCTCAAACCTGAAGAATTTCAGGGCATCAAAAAAAATTAGCAGAAAACCTCTAGGAGCCAAATAGCAAACCCTACTGTTCAGGAGCTAAGTATCCTTTGGATGCCAAAAAACAGCAGGGAAAAGGGCATCCAAGCAGTCGTTGGATTGCATGCTAAAAGAGAATAGTCACTTCAATAAAGGCCAGCTACTTTCATGAAGCACAGTGAGAGTCCCTCACTACCACCACCACCACTACTACCACCACCGTCCAAAACCAGTCTCTTGATATTTGCTTATTGCTTAAAAATGCAATCACTGCTCTGGAATTCATTATCCTCTTCCCTGTTTAGATAACTCCTAAAGGGACATCATGACAGGAGCTCTTTGTGAACCCAGTTAGATAATATGGTTCTACTTTTGCCAAGTGAAATGAAAACCAAAGGAGGAAAATGTGACATTAGACATTCCTAACCAGGCTTGCTCTGATTCTCTGTCTCAAGATTGGACTATAGGACAGTACAAAGTGATAAAAACTGAACCCACTCTCATTATACTTATAGGTTATCACCTCTAGGTCACCATTAGTTTCATGTCTCAGCAATTAGGTATAAAAATGAAAACTTCTCTGACCTTTGTTTTTCAGAATTTTTTGAAATTATAAAAAACTTAGTCTCAAAAGAATGAAGATAAAGACCAAATGGCCAAATAAATGAGTTGTTTGACAGACATTTTCTTTAGATAAACACTCATATCTTTGTCCTTGTTTGGTAAACCTCAGAGATCTTACATGCTCCCCCCCGACTCTGTCCCTTTATTTCATCCTAACCCCACTTGCAAGTTGGAATGAACATCATTATTCTATGTTTCCATAACATCCTGCTATAACTACACCATAATTCATGCCTTATCTGCCCCACTGGATAGCAAGTTGGTTAATATCATAGACTAGGTTTCATTTCACTTTATTCTCTCCAAGGCGCTTGCAATAAATGTTTGTTGTACTAAATCAAACTGACGATAATTAAAAGCGCTGGAAATACTTTAATTTCTACTGTATGTATAGGATACTTACCATGAATAGTCTTTGGAACTTAAAAATGTCCATATGTAAAGTATGTAGCAAAAACTGTGAGAGAGTGGCAAACAAACCTGAGGTATAACAGACTAGAAATTGCTTTTTAAAAAAGAACACAGGATTAAATTCAGAAGCCAAGATTGGCCTCTTATTATTCATGTGACTGAAAGCCTATCAAAAGCAAGATTGCATGGGTCCTTTCTGAAATAAATGGGCACAACTACAGAGCAGGAGTTTAGAGTAGTGGTTAAAAATGTGAGCTCAGCTGGGCTCGGTGGCTCAGCCTGTAATCCCGCGCCTTTGGGAGTCTGAGGTGAGTGGATTGCCTGAGCCCGCGGGTTCGAGACCCACTTGGGCAGCAAGACCTCATCTCTACAATAAATCAAAAAATCAGCCGGGCATGGTAATTCCAGCTACTTGGAAGGCTGAGGCGGAAGGATCGCCGGAGCCCAGCAGGTGAGGCTGCGGTGGCCGGGAGCGGCCACTGCACTCCAGTCTGGGCAACAGAGTGAAACTCTAACTCAAGAATGTGAGCTCTACACTAAAAGGGTCTCCTAATGACCAAATTGGGGGATTTTTGAACAACCGAATAAATAACTCTATTAATGGCTTATAATGCATAGAATAAAATAAGAATCCATGCATTTTCCTACTGATAAAATAATGACAACTCTTTCATACAGTAGAATTGCAACTGATAAACAAATGTAGAAGAAATGCTGGAAATAGAAAATGACAAACATCACCATTATAATGGTTTCAGGCAAGTTTCATCAGTAAATGCCAAAAGCCATGGCAAAAGTATTATGAGAAACAGGACATTTATTCTGTCTCAAAATGTCATTTGACAGCACATGAATGAAGCTTCTTTAAAAAAATAAAACCACATCTAGTGAGTGGTTCTGAAACATTGTTTTGAGAAATTGTATACACTTACTCTTGTTCAATACATTTTATTTCAAATGTCAAAGGCAAAAATGGAATATTTTCAGTGAAGAAACCTGGCAGACACTATCTTAACCAAGTGATCAAAGTTAACATCACCGGTGATAAATAAATTAGAATCATGTGCTTCTAACATGCACAATGACAAGGATACAGCATCACTTCCATAACATTTTTGCCAAAAAAAAATGCAAAACCTGAATTGAATTGTGAGGAAATATCAGACAAATGCAAACCAAAGAACATGCGATGAAATAACTGGCCAATATTCTTCAAAAGTGGCATGGTAATAAAAGATCAAAAAAGAATGAGGAACTTCCTAGATTGGAGACATGACAGCTAAACGCAACATGTAATATCCTGTTCTTGACCAGAAAAATATCCTAGTAGGATAATAGTCAAAATTTCAGTAAAGTCTATAGATTAGATAACACTAATGTGGCAACATTAATTTCCTGATTTTGATAACTATACTGTGATTTATTAGATGTTAATCTTTGGAGAATTTGAGTGAAGAGTTTATGAACTTGTTTTAAACTTGTTTTGCAAAGGGTGTGGATTGTAGAACTTTGGTGGCTACTAGCCACATGTGGCTATAAATTGAAACGTGACTAGTCCAATTTGAGATGTCCTGTAAACAAAAAATGCACACCAGTTTCAAATATGTGAGTTTAAAGGAGTTCAGTACTTTTTGAACTTTTTCAGATTTGATTTCAGGGCAACCACCCTAAGTAAATAGGTTCCATTACTTTATAATATGTGAAGATATTTTATCATTGTTTTTGTTAATGTTGTTTGGTTTTTGGTTTCTTTTTTATTTTTAATCATATATTAACAAATTATAGTTGTATACCTTTATATATAACTATATATTTATGGGGTATAATCTGAAGTCATGATTTATGAATATAATGTAGGACTTTTTTCTAAAGTTAATGGTACCCACATTGACCATATAGCCTTCTTTCTAGACTTGGTTCTTAAAAACTTCAAATTTTTCAAAAAATTCGGTCTCTTTCAAAGGATATTCAAAGGTATGTGCAGCAGCCTCAATAAACAAACAAAAAAACAGTTTTCATGTTGGTCCAAAATACTTGCATTAATCAATGTATAGTCGAAGTAAATTTCTTCCCAAGAAATATCCTTTACAAGAGCATATAAACTGAAACGTGACTAGTCCAATTTGAGATGTCCTATAAGCAAAAAAATGCACACCAGTTTCAAAGATGTGAGTTTAAAGGAGTTCAGCACTTTTTGAACTTTTTCAGATTTGATTTCAGGGCAACCACCCTAAGTGAATAAGTTCCATTACTTCATAATATGTGAATTAAATTCTGAATTGAAATTTTAAAGGTCAGATTACATTTTAGACACCTTTGTATCTTTGATATAACTCTCAAGACTAGATGAATAGCAGTTCCTACAACATACAATTGTTGCTCTTTTCATTTAAAGATACATGGATGAAACCTACTCCAAAACATTTTTAAAGCAGTATTTCATTCTATGTTTAAATACATTTAAATTGGATTTTTGGCCCCTAAAGCATGTACAGTATCTCTTGGTTTACTGGGAACCTGGAAATTACAGTCCTGAACTAAGACTATGGCAACACAGGATTATGGAAAGTATTGGTATTATTTTAAGTCAGGATTTTCTTCCATATCCAATTTCACCCAAAGTCGAGCATTAGTCAGCCTGAACCTTTCATATAGCAGAAAGGAGATTTGATTAATGTGATTTCTTTGTAGAAAAATCTAAGAAGATTAAGGCACAATGTTATAGGAAAAGCATGCCCTTTCTCAACATGACATTCTTCAGCACTATATAGAGGTCTGAAGATCTTTCTAGTCATTAGATTGTTCACACTAGCTGCATCTGAAAGAGGAAAGAAAGTCTATCACCAGGGAAAACTTTCAATTTTTCACTTTTTAGTTTCCATATCACGAACAGGTCAAAAAATCTGAAGGTCAGTATCAATTTCACTCTATAACTAGGCAGGAAAGGGCATTTTTTAAAAGAAAACATTTGCAGATTGTTTCCTCCATTTACCTCACCTCTCTTTTGGGGACTGTGTTTTGGATGGTCCCTGGGGAAAAAAATTAGATCACTCCAGATCACTTCTGTAACTCAGTGAAGCACAGTGCAAAATAAATCCAATTGGGATGATTTCCATTAACTATTTTCCATCTATGCATTCTGAAAACCTAATACTAAGGAGCATGCTAGTCTGATATGAGGAAATGAATTCAAAGGTGGTAAATATCCATCTCAAATGTCATTTGCCTCTTCCACTTTTACTTTGTATGTATCTGAAAAAACAGAATGCAATTAAAATACCTTCCCTAGATCCTCTCAGCTTTCAGAATATGGATACTATCCTCCCATTGCTTTGCTCAAATGTAGACCATCTGAGAATATGATAGAAGAAGAAATAAATTCAATAGATCATTTCTAAGGTTGCTTGTTCCTTAGACTAGCACATGTCACTTTGGTGAATAGGAATCTGAAGATTCAGTCAAAATAGAAAGGGCCACAGGGTCAGAATTCACTATGCAGCCGTCTTTGCACATCTCAGCTGCCCAGCTATGACACCTCAATGCTCACAACTAAAAGAACACCTATTGTACTAGTCAGGGGCCTCTTGATCCTGAATTTCTAAGGCTACCTAAATGACCACAAAAGCTGCCTTCGGTCTGGAAGAGGGATGGAGAAACTGGTAGACCTGGTACTTAACATCGATATCCTCAAATACAATTTATGCTTTTATACGATGGCACAAACACTCCTGACTAGTGTTTTTTAAGACTTGAGGTCTCACTTTGTTGCCTGGCTATTCACAGGCACAGCACATTGTTGCTCCAATCTCCTGGCCTCAAGAAATCCTGTCTCAGCCACCTGTGTAGCTGGGACTATAGGCAAGTGCCACTGCGCCCAGCTACGGTATAGGTTTTTGACAGTCACTGTTTTTACAATCTTTGCAACCAAGTAGGACATAGTACTAGAATGTTAATTAACTAGTCAGTTACAGTAAGAACTACCCTTAGTTTTGATACATGAATCTTAGTATAGGTGAAATAGAAAAAACTACTATATAACTCATCATAAAGTAATATAGTTATTTGAATAGAAGGGACTCACTAAAACTCAGTATCTGTTCTCAAGGAAAACCATGAGATTTTATTCTTAACATTGCAAAGAAAAGATATATAAAACCAAGAGTCATCATACTTAATAGAGAAATAATAACTAGAATGAGTCAATGATGTCCTGACAATTCATTTCCAGGAGGTCGAACTATGTGAAATTGTCAGTTTTGAAAGTCAAAAGTGGACAAATACTGGCAACTTCACATTTCCATCTAATACTTAATACTGTACTATAATTCAAATTAGATCTAGAATTCATCCACTTTTTTTCCATTTCCATCACCACTGTATTTCATCTGGAAAATTTCATAGCCTCCTAACTGGTCCTTTCACTCCCCTCTCCAATTTATTATCTCTTCTACAGTCAGAGTGATCCATTTTTCAAACTTTTATTTAAGCAAAACATACATTAAGAGGTCACAGATCACGAATGTACAACTTGATGAACCTTCACAAACTGAGCATATCTATGTAATCAGTACCCAGATCAAGCCATAGAATATTCACATAAATGGACTCATACAATGTGTTCTTTTTTTGTATTTGACTTTTTTCACTCAACAATATATTGGAGTTGACATGCTGTCTTGTGTTATGTACCAAATAGCAATAAATTGTTCATTCTCATTGCTGTATAACATTCTGTTGTGCTAATACATCAGAATTTATTTACCCATTCCACGGTTGATGAGCCAGAGTAAACTTTCTTAGATGTAAATAAGATCAGACAATTTCCCTATCTAAAGCTCTTCACTGACTTCACCTTACATTTAAAAGACCCTAAGTCCTTACCCATACACTAGCCCACCTCTCCTGCTCACCCTAACACTCGCCCAGCCCTTCCCTTCCGCCCCATGCTCTAGCCACACTGCCCTCTTTTCTGTTCCTTCTCTCTGCTACATGCTAAGCCTTTCTCCATTCCTGAGATGTACTCCCTAACCACCACCATTCCATTCTCTATGCACCCAATTGAGAGTCACATTTACAAGGCCAGCTCTGTCTCCTCCAGCTTAAACTGAAATCATTTTCTTAGGGATGCTCTCTTTAACCTTCTTCCTCAGAATACTCCTATTGTTTCACAACAACCTGCTTGTTTCACTTTAACTTTTCACTTAACTTCATCGACCCTTCACTGTGGATCTGAGAGGAAAATATTAAGGATAGAATGCCATGATTGCAGAGACAAATATATTTTGGTTCTATTTAAAGCAGAGTTCCACCCATGGGGAAAAAAAGAGAGATTTAATATCTAGGGTACAGCCAAACCTCAATTCATGAAGTCAATTCAATTTAAGAGAAATATCATTCTAGCTGGTTACTGAATGTGGAGTTGTTAGGCATTTTTTAAATGATTGATAATTTTTCATTATTCAATCTTTTCCTTTGTAATTATAGCCAGTAAAAATATAATTAAGGACTCCAAGAGGTTCAGTACTAAATAATTGTTGATTTCAAAATCCTAGTGCATCTTCAAATTCCTAACTAGACTTCTAAGATGCCCTGCAACACACCTTGTGGCAGTGTTTCCCACAGGCAAAGTGGCACAAACTTCCCACAAAACTATAAACTTTCAAAACCAAAATCACTTCATCTGGAAAAAAGGAGGTTTTATATGGAAGGTGTTTACAATGTTTTCTGCAAGGTACAAATGTTTCTACAGAAAAAAATGAAGCAAAATTTTTACTCAGCTTTTCAAAATGAAACCAGAGTTTTCAAACAAGTAACCTAAGAAAATAAACTAGTGTATTTATGCAGTTTGCTAGTCCTAGACATTTTTAATTAAGCTAAGAAAAAGTGGTATGTAAAAAGAAGTAATGCATTTTTAAAGGGTAGTAGTAAAATTAAATACATTCAATTGAGTTTAGCTTCCTCATGAAATAAGTTTCTTATACTGGTAATAAGTGGGTCATTGCAATAAAAGTATGCTGTAAATTCAACTTGACAAATGAGAAAACGAATTCCTGAGGGTAAGATCTATTAAAGGAATATTTTCATTTAATCATGCAATGAATTTTCTTAGTAACTTCTATATATGCAAGAAACTGCCTTACTTATTTTAATGAGGAAAACATGGTATTAGTTAATATAGTAAAAATTTGTTCTATTACTAACTTCTCAGCCATAACGTAGAAAGATAAAATATAAGAAAAAAAGATTAAAACTCCATATAGAGATGCCAGATTCTAATATTTGCATATGAACTTCAAAATGTAATAATGTGTCACACCCACAACTTAAAAGACATGTGTAGAGCATTAGTCATTTCAGTGAACAGGAAAGCAGCCTGCTTCTTCGGCATAAAATGTGGTACAATGCCACCTCATGGTTGAAAATTAAACCTATCATTTAGGATGATAATCATTTTAGATGTACTTTCTTATATCCCTGAAGGAAAAGATATTGAGTGCCACTAACTTGTAAAATTCACAAATCTAAATACACAGAAGCAGCTTGATTTTGAGAAGAAATTATAAACCACAGTGCAAGTGTGCAAGCCCCAACACATCAGTGTCCATCTGGGTAGCATGTTAGCCAAGGAGCTGCTCAACTGTCTGCTCATTCTAGATATTTCATAACGAATGTGAGTGGGTTTTTTTTGGGGGGGGACATATAGCTGTTCTTTACTTCCAAGGTCATAAAAACAACAAAAATATAAAGTGAAGCGAAGTGAAAGTTTTTGGAATTAATCGCATAGTTTAGTAAGTATTAGGTTGACTCACATGAAAGTTATTTTTGTAGATCAAAAAAAAATGGTCAAATATTGGAAATTCTATATAGTTTCTTCTATGGCTACCTTAAGCATAAATGTGAATTTAACAATCTCAAATAATAATCACATTTAACTGTATTATTAATCCAACTTGTTGTCAATCCCTCCTCACCTGGTGAAGCTCTCTACATGAGAAATCCAGCTTGGTCCTTCTCAAGTAACCGTCATCATTGCTGCTTCTCTGTGACATACGGACACTTTTTAGTATCCCCTCGTCCCTTTGTATTCTCCACTTATCCACATTCACTTCCATTGCAACGTTAAAGTGAGTGTCATTGTCAACCACATCTTTGTAGTATTGGTTAATTCTGTTTTTATTTACTATTGAACTTTGGGAAATGCAGGTCTTCTTTACTGCATATTCTATAAAATACTGTTTCCAAAATTCTTGGTCATCTCAGTGTTGCTCTAAAGTCTCAATTAGGAGATCAAATGTAAAATGTTAATATTAGAGAAAACTAGGTGAGGAGTATATAGGAACTCTGTGTTATTTTGTAATTTTCTACATACCTGAAATTTTTTCAAAACAAAAGTTATTTTTAAGGAATCAGAACCAAAGTCACAGGTGTTAATTTGTCTTCTCTCCAACAGCATTACCAGATTGAGGTTTCTTTTCTTCCTTTTTCATATTTATTTACATATTCTATACACTCAGGCAGCCTCACATCTAGTAAGGAATTGGAGCTGTCATCTTACTCCTGAGGAGAAAGGTCAGCTTGATGGCTCCTGGTTTGAAGTTCCCTGTCAAATGCTAACGTAGACAGGGACATGATCGCTCTGTGAGCTTAGTCAGGTCATCTCCCTCTCTGCACTTTGTAATACTTACCTTCCACCTCTACGAGAAAAGGTAGGAAGGTTAAAAAGTTAATTTGAACATATTTTCTTACAGAGGAAAAACATTTTTACATGCCAGATTCACACATAATACAGAATATTAATATCTACTATTTTTGTCAGTCTTAGATAGTAGGCTCTTCCTGCTCTTTGAATCACAATAGATATTCTTGAGTCCCTTCACAAATAATGATACGAATTCTTAACTCTAAAATTTTCATGACACTTCAGATTCATTTATAACAGTTTTTGCAGCTACCTGTGAGTACATTGATATTAACAATACACCTGTTTTCCTTTCCTTAATATTTACTTTGATTCTAATAGAGCACAAAGGTCCAAAAATTTACCTTTAGAACATTATTTGTATCCTGGGAAAGGCCTTGTGCCCAGACCACGTAATAACACAGACATCTGTTCAAGGGTTGACTTGCACTCTTCCGTTTGGCGGCCATTTCATTCCTGCCGCTCTCTCTGGTTAACCTTTTAGCTCCTCGAGAGAAGTAGCATAAGCCACAGCATGAAGAACGGGGTTTCTTAGAAGTTGCTGAGATCAAAGGGATTCACCCTTCATGAACAGCATTTTTCTCTTCCTGGGCAGTTTTTGCTACTGGTATCTGGTGGGAGAAGAGGAGAGAGATAATTTCTCTTTCTTTCTTCCTTCCTTTCTTTTTTCTTCTTCTTAACTAATTTCAAACTGACTTCAAAGGAGAAATTTAGAAGTTTCACAGATAGAAAAAAAATGCACAAATTAATGGTTGGTGGTGATGTATACAGCATTGTAGGTTAAGGAGAAAGACAGAGCCTAAAGATTCTTACCCCAAGTGGAACACCACCTGGACTTGTATATGAGAAAACACAAACAATTTTACCAACTATTGAACAAATGTTAACTTCCTGACCTCATCTTTCTACTGACTGAAGATCTGTGTTTCTTAAGAAATGACAGACATTTTCTTTTCTGCAGTCCCAGACCTTGTATCACTGAGTGTTGAGAAACTGAGAAATTCTAGATCATCTCCTTTGCAACTTCAAGAGACAAATCACTTCTGCCTTCTTTTTGGGGGGAAAAAAAGTAAATTTTTATTTTATTTTATTTTATTTTAAAAATTTTAATTTTAAATATGTGGGGTACAATTCAGGGTTAGGTATACAAATGTTCATTATTCAGGGACTCTTGTTAATGAGGTATGCCCCCACCCCCACCAGCAGTTTCCCTTTACTGCCAATCCCTTTCTTTTTTTTTTTTTTTCTATAAAAAAGATACCTGGACATGTATGTTTATCACAGCATTGTTCACAATAGCAAGAACACGGAACCAACCGTGCTGCCCATCAAAAGAGGACTGGATTTTTAAAATGTGGTACATATACACAATGGAATATTACGCAGTCATAAAGAACACAATCATAAACTTCGCAGCAACCTGGATGGGCTTAGAGTCTATAATACTGAGTGATCTATCACAAAACACAGAACTGAGTATCACATGTTTTCACTCATAAGTGGACCTTGAACAACTATCAAAATACTATAAGAAAAGGATTGACAGTAGCGGGAAACTAACGAGGCATGGGGCAGTGGGGAGGTGGGATTGGCAGTTGTGGGACACTGCCTGGGGAAGGGGGGGCACACCTCATCAACAAGGGTACCTGCACAATGAATATTTGTATACCTAACCCTGAATTGTACCCCACGGTTTTAAACTAAAATTTTTTAAGGTGAAAAAAAAATGCAAGGTACAATTCAGGGTTAGGTATACAAATGTTCATTGTGCAGGTACCCTTGTTGATGAGGTGTGTTCACCCCTCCCCTGGCAGTTTCCCACTACTGCTAATTCCGCCCTTGCCCCTCCCCTGGCAGTTTTCCAACTACTACTAATTCTTTTCTTATAGTATTAGGAAAATTGTCCAAGGTTCGCTTATGAGTGAGAACAAGTGATACTCTGTTCTTTGTTTCTGTGATAGATCACTCAGTATTGTAGCCTCTAAGTTCATCCAAGTTGCTGCAAACTCCTACTTTCTAGAAAATACTCAGATAGCCGGGTGTGGTAGCACCCGCCTGTAGTTCCGGCTACTTGGAAAGCTGAGGCAGAAGGATTGCGGGAGCCCAGCAGGTCGAGACTGTAGTGGCCGGGAGCATGCCACTGCACTGCAATCTAGGTGACAGAGTGAGACTCCGGTTCAAAAAAAAAAAAGAAAGAAAATACTCAGGAACAAACACCAGCATTTCCTCAAGGGATTAAGGAGCAGAAAGAGACTTCTACCTTAGGTAGAAAAAGAGAAAAAAATCTGAACACACTCTTCATCACCTTGCCCAGGACTGGCTGTACAATCTCCTCATCAAAAACAGTGGGAACCCTCAGCAAATAATGATGGAAAAGCCCAAATACAATCAGAATTTAAGGCTCGGTCAAAGTTCAAATACATAACATTTAGAGCGTCAGTACCACCGGTCTCATGCAGTTATTTCAATTTAAACTCCAGTCTGGGTGACAGAGTGAGACTTCCACTCAAAAAAAAAAAAAAACAAAAATAAATTAATTTAAATTAAAATAAATTAGAAGCTTAGTTCCCCAGTCACACCAGCCAATAGTAGCTATTGTATTGAAAAGCCCAGATAGGAAGCAGTTCCACCACTGCAGAAAGTTATACTGGACAGGCTAATATAACTAGTATAGGGATGTACATCTGAATTCTTCAAACTCTGCTATATCATCTTTAATTCCTTCTAATAAACATTCACTGAACCTACTTTCTGCAAGACATTGGACAAGGTACAGTGGAGCACACAAAGGTCGATATGGCTGAAACTGGCCATCAAGAGCTTTTATTTGAGACAGAAACAACTAAATGTAAATAACTGTATGAGACCAAAATGCATACTAGAAGAACAAGCAAATTGCTACGCTTAAACAAGTAGAGACGTATGAAACCACTTAACACTGATCTTCAACAGTCCCAGAATTCCAAGATAACAAGCACTGTCTTGACTGAGAAGCTGTTCCTATCCATACTGTCAGCTCCATGGATATGTATGTATGTGATCTATCAAAACTGCTTTGAAATCTGGTCCAAAGCAAAGTTTGGTGAGAAGACATAAGAAACATAAGAGGCATCACATGCTAATGGAAAGAGCACAAGATTTGGAGTCAGAAGATCTGTTTGAGCACTAACCCTATTCTTCCGAGTTATGTGAACTTGGGTAAGCCACTTAACTTCTCTGATTCTCGGATCTTCATTTTCTAAGTGGGGAAAATATATCCCTTACCTATCTGCCCCATAAGTGAATATTATAAAAATAAATGAGATACTGAAAGCACCTCAGAAACAGTAATGTGCTATATTATTATTATCACCTAAAGTGGCATAAAACTTTGACGGACATGTAAATCCACTGCAGGCAAGTAAATTGTGAGCAGCATGTGGAAAGTTCAAGTCCTGCACAAGGAATGCAATCAAATTCTCAATCTATAAATCTTGGTTTAAATTTAAAAGCAAAAATACATACTCCATATGAGCACTCCCATCTTGTCTATGGGGGCCACAGTCAGCCCGAGTTCACTACATCTTAATCCCAGAGGACAATTTCCCTCAATCCAGCATAAAGGAGGCCATAGCCTCATGGATGAATTTACCATGAATAACAAGTAATTTGAAATTTTCTGGCTAAGGCAAATCAACCAATGGATGGGAAAGTGTTACTGGTTTGTTTGATATGAAGAATAGAATGGAGCCGGGCTCGGTGGCTCAGCCTGTAATCCCACACCTTTGGGAGGCTGAGGTGAGTGGATTGCCTGAGCCCGCGGGTTTGAGACCTGCCTGGGCAGCAAGACCTCATCTCTACAATAAATCAAAAAATCAGCCGGGCGTGGTAGCGCATGCCTGTAATTCTGGCTACTTGGAAGGCTGAGGCTCGCCGGAGCCCAGCAGGTCGAGGCTGTGGTGGCCGGGAGCGGCCACTGCACTTCAGTCTGGGCGGCAGAGTGAGACTCCAACTCAAAAAAAAAAAAAAAAACAAGAATAGAATGGATCAGTGGGATCACTGTTATGCTGCACAAATACGAGGAAAGAAGACATTGGAACAATTGGTAGATATGCGTTCTATTGATTTCATGGGAATTTTAATAAGAACTTCACACTTTATAACCACAAGCCTTCAAGTTTGTCTGTGAAAATGCTAAATGCTTCTGTAAACGTAAAATGACACCACTTTTATTTTCCTGAAATTCCCAGCAATAGCATAGAATGATTTCTGTTTTAGTAGAGAGTGTAATTAGATTTCTTTTCTCCCAGTTGTGCAGGGAATGGTTTCAATTACCTGGTGCCGTGCCTTATTTTTTGAACCTATTGGGTTTGGCAGATATAGCAAAAGAGTGAAACCATGAAAGGGGCCTTCCAGCCAATGAAGCTATGGTTTCACCGTGTTCACCATGTAGCTGGCACAGGTTCAAGTGTAGTAGAAAAAAAAATGCTTATGTTGGGATGCAAGGCAACAAATAGCACAAATTTTAAGCAAGGAGGTCTAAGGTTAGAATAATAAACTTTAAATATGCCACATGTGACATCTTGGTTCCAGACGTAACAAACCCAAACCGAAGTCTTTTGCTTGACAATTCCAAAACAATATTACTCTCCTAGGTTTCTGATTTGGATTTCGCCTCAATTGCTCACAGATTACACTCTGGTAAGCTTGGATGCAACACAGTCTTTAAAACGTACATGCTGGGAAGCCTGCATGATGAGCTGCGCTAAATCAGTCCTGAATTCTTTGTTTCTGCGGTCACTTAGCCATTTCCATAAATATGGCATGAACATTTTCTTCTGGAAGAAAATTTTAAATAATCTGTGTAAGTAAGTAGTACAGCGATCTCTCTCCTTTCCAGAATAAAACAATAGACATTTGTTCTAATATAATTGACCATTTATCTTAGATCTCAGCAATTTATAGCTCAACTGTCTAAAACCGAAATTGCAACATTTTAATAGCAAATTATAGATTTATCAGTCACAGAGAAGTCCGGAAGTGGATTCCAAAAAGTCCAAACTTTGGTATGCATTTCATAACCCAGTTGAAAGATACAATAGTCTTTTCTTTACTATTTTGAAATTTTATTCTTAAATTATTTTGAAGAATTTGAAGCACATATTTTATCTTGAAATGTTTCAACTTTAATGACCTTAAGTTCAAGAGTATAAAACAACCATGAAAATGACTATTACTTAGTTTTGTGTTCTAATACCACCCCTGTGAGGAAGGTAAGATACTAATAACCCTCCCTTACCATATTATAATAAGCCTATGTTAGCCAGATATGGTGACACATGCCCTAATCCCAGCTACTTGGAGGCTGAGACAGGAGGATTGGATGAGCCCAGGAGCTTGAGGTCAATCCAGGCAATATAATGAGACCCTTCATCTCAAGTAACAATAATAATAATAATGCTAGCATGATCCAAGACCACACACAGGATTAAAAATGAAGTCAAAGCCAGGCTTGGTGGCTCAGCCTGTAATCCCAGGACTTGGGAGGCTGAGGCGAATGAATTGCCTCAGCCTGTTGGGTTTGAGACCAGGCTGGACAACTTGGTGAGACCTCATCTCTATAATAAATAGAAAATTATCCAGGCGTGGTAGCGCATGCCTATAGTTCCAGCTACTTGGAAGGCTGAGGCAGAAGGATTGCCAGAGTCCGGCAGGTCAACACTGGGGTGGCTGTGAGTGTGCCACTGCGCTCCAGCCTGGGCAACAGAGTGAGACTCGAACTCAAAAAAAAAAAGAAAAAGAAAAAGAAATGAAGTCAAGCAATGGTGAATATCTGAGTACTAGAAGTTCACCTTATTTGAACATACAATGATGGCTTATTTAACACTTTGGTTAAGTATACAAGCATAGGTAAATTTGTAATAAAAGTGCTATATAACACAATAATAAAATATTAACATGGCAATGAGAAAGTCAACCAGACTGTTCCTAAATCACAGAGTTATTTTGTGATAGGCGGCTAAATGCTTTTTTACCTCTCCAGTAAAACTACGTAAAGGCAAAATAATACACCAGTAGGGCACAAGCAGAAGTGAAGAAATGAATATCAGAGGTAATACAGATATATATAGCTAAAAACTAAAAGAAGCAATGCACGATGGGAGAAAAGCTAAAAAGAGTCAAAGGACCACAGAGTTTCAGAGCTGTAAGGACTTGAGAGCTTATCTATTCAGCCCTGGCATTTTACAAATGAGGGGAAAAGGTTCAGGTAAGAACTGGCCTAAATTGAGGACAGAATGAGAACCACAATCTGTTTCCCTCCTCCTAGTCAACCAATGCTCTTTCTACTATACCCTAGTCTTCAGTCCTAGTTCTAGCCAAGATACTGAATTGTCCATGGGTAACACTGAGCAAATCACAAAATTCTTCCAAACATCTGATTTCTCCTCTGTAAAGGCAGAATAATATCAACCAGTCATTATCTCATAAGATATCATTATCTCATAAGATAGCTGTGCAATATTATTATACAATTTTAGTAATAAATTTATATAATCAAAGAACAAAAAGGAAACATCACAGCAGATTATTTTTTAAATATCATTTGAAGTTGCACATTTATAGGAAATTCTCAAAGTTCAAGGCCGTAAAGAAGGTTATACTAGTCATAAAACAAAGATATTTTACCCTCTTTCAAATGCTTTTCCAAACTTATCCAAATCAAAATGATCATGGAGAAGAAAAGAAAATCATTGTATGTGAATTAATATGCATTAATCATTTGAAACAAGGAGCTGCAATAAATGTGCAAATTTAAATTTGAAAATTTTCCTATGTTTTCCTCAGAGTTATTCATAATACACTATCATTTGCAAGCAAAGATAAACATTCCTTACTGATGCCAGCAAACATTCTTTGTAGTAAAAACAAAAACTACTAATGAACATCTTCTCACCAGTGGGTCCCTAACTCTCACAAAGGAGAAAAGCAAACTAATTATTTTTCTTGAATCTTTTTCAATCTTTAAGTTATATTTTCTATATTAAGCAAAACAAAAAGTCTATGGGTTCTTTAAACCATATTTTATTACAATTTTTTCACCTAGTCATAGGAAGAGACGATTCTTGTTTATGAAAGATGCCAATATATGGTGATGATTTTTCACTTCATATTATAATTGAAGAAATTGGCATAGAAGTGCATTATTAACTTATTTCATCACATTTAATGTGCTTATGATGTCTAAAAAAAAAAATAAGGATTCTACATGATCCTGTGTGTGGAAGGATTCCTGCACATAGGACAGCCACATTGCTTTCTGACATATCCAGGTCTTTCTGACCTAAGAACGTGGAAATGAGCATACATTACTATGATTCCAATTTTAACCAATATAAATTAATAAGTTATTTAATGTCAAGGTTGATCAGAAATGAACCCATCACATAGGACAGTATAGTATTGGTGGGGGGATTCTTTTTTTCATAGATTTACCTTTTATTTTATTTTATTGTTTGTATTTATGGATGCATAATAGTTGTATGAGGTGGGAGGGGGACTCTTCAAGGTTGAGGCTCTATGGTAAAGTAATGGGGACTAAAAGTGGGACAGGACTGCCACCTCTGGCCACCACAGAGAAAATTCTCTTCTAAAACAACTATAAGACTTGCCAGGAAATAACTGTCTTCAGGTGTCAGACAACAGGCAAAATTTGATCCCTGAGAGAAGGGAAATAAATAAGGTGTGAACAAAAGTACTTTACAAACATCTACAGGGTGCTGGGGAAACAGATCAGAATTCAGAGTCACTAAGTCAGCTGGAATTCAAGGTACAGGTAGAAATAGGCTATGTAATCTGTTTGTACAAATATATAACTTCAATATGTTAAAATTGCTATAGATGAATAAATAGCAGTTCCAGAAATCTTCACAGGGATCCCTTTGAGTCTTTGGCTGAATACCATGCAATAGGTACGTCAAACAAGACTCCACAAAGTCAAGGGGAACTATGGGCTCAAGTATGATCAGAGATTCAAAAAGATTTGGAAATGTTCAAGTTTCAACTTGTCAAAGGGGCAACCTCACTAAATACTCTGAACACTCAACAGACTCTAGAAAGATCATGCCTTAGGCAGAGGACCACTTTGGCCCTAATAAAGGTACTCTACACCTGCCCTAACAAGTCTGAAAAACAAGCCTCAAAAAGATCATACTAATGGCTGTTTTGTCAGGCACACCATGTAAACCTCTTAGTAATTTAAAAGGTGTGAACGATGCTGTTTGTCATTAAGTCACAGCCAGTTTGTGTTCATGCTACACTAGATCAAATAATCTTACTCTGGATCCACAGGCAAAATACTAAGGGATCAAGAAGTGACTGAATGAAAAGATAAGCGGACTTTGTGTTTTTCTGATTTAGTGTTTTTCAAAAGCAAGTTAGAAGGCACAGTTTGCAAATTCAGCACAGCCTGACAAGAATCAATTAAATTAATCAACTGATAAACTTAATTAAGCAACCTTGAAACTTATCACAGGATTTTAATCAATCCCTCAAACACTCATCACTGGCACACTTAAACTCCTTTCTCCTAATAATATGAACACTTAGAGTGTTTGTGTGTGCATGGGAGTGGGCTAAGCTCTTCACACATATCATCTTATCTCAACAACTCCATGAGGTGGGATTAGCATTACCCGTATTTACACATGAGAAAACAGAGGCTTGGGGATATTCGGTGTAATGTGCTAAAGGTCACACAGGTGGTGAAGGATAGAGAAAGGTTTCTAACCCACAGCTGCAGGATGCCAAAACCAACCACTTACACTCAACTAATGCAGAGGGTGGACACATGGAGTTTACTCTCAGATGCTCTCAAAACCCTTTCCCACAAAGCATAGCAATCAGGTAAGTAAATAAATGCCAGACTTTCCTTTGTGCTTGTTCCCTGATTCCTCCCTATCCCATGCAACTGGGGCAAACTATGTTGTAGGAATTTTTGTTTTCATCTAGGAATGAGTGAGGGGGTATGGTAGCATTTTAAATCATAGGGTCTAAAAAACTTTGTTGTGGTATTTTTATCAAAAAGGGCAATTTCCAAAGGAGGCCAAATTCTTTGATACTGTCTAGCCTAAACTCTCCTCTATAATTTTAATCTAAACACAACTTTCCCTATTGATTTGGCTAATCATTTAAAGATGCTATAGACATTCTTAATGTTTGGCTTTCATGAAAGACTTGATTCCTATAAAAGTTAACAATGTAACTATAAACAAGTCAGTGAATCTTTCTGAGCCTCAGTTTTTTTGTCTATAAAATAAGAACCTTGAGCTACATTGGCATTCCCTGAATTACATACTACAGAACACCAAAGCTAAGAGATATGCTCCTCAAAGAAAAAGTTCCAGATCAAATAAGTATGAGAAAATCCACAAACAATAGCTCCCACTTATAGGCTCATACTTCATTAACAATGGAAAATCTGTTAGCATATTAAAGCCCCAGAAAGGTCCTGCAGTAAAGAAACCTTTTTAACTTTGACTAATGTCAAATTTTCCAAACATTTTTGACCACGAAACCATCTTCCTGAAAAAAGTGTCTATAAAAATCTCATGGAAGTAGTATTCACTTATTCACTCAATAACTATTTGTTGGTCATCTACTATACTCCAGAAACTCCAATGGGTATTGGGGATACAATGGCAAACAGAATAAACACCATCTTCTTCTCCCAGAGCTTGGATTTTCACTGGAAAGACTGATACTAAATAAGGAACAAATAAACAAATATGATTCCAAGTTAAGAAGTGGGCTATGAAAGAAAT
Source organism: Carlito syrichta (assembly GCF_000164805.1). Lineage (NCBI taxonomy): Eukaryota > Metazoa > Chordata > Mammalia > Primates > Tarsiidae > Carlito > Carlito syrichta. The sequence continues at coordinate 14,680 of NW_007253739.1, read as the reverse complement.
AGATTTTAAAATATAAAATAGGCAGAGGAATACAGTGGCTAATATGAGGCAGCTAGAGTGTTTTTCTCTCACGTAGTAAACCATGATAGAGTTTGCTCAGCATCCAGAATGGAACAGAGAGTTTGCTCAGCATCCAGAGAGGAACAGAGAGTTTGCTCAGCATCCAGAGAGGAACAGAGAGTTTGCTCAGCACCCAGAGGGGAACAGCACCCAAAGAGGAACTGAAAAAAGTGATAATAACCACATAGTGCAAAGAAGAGAAAAATCAATGGGCCTGGTCTGGAACTAGCCAGACTATCCCATGAATGATGGCACAACCACTGGCAGCCTCCAGATGCAGTGGGAAAGGTGAATTCAGGAGTTCTGTGCTACTGCCCTGGACTTGAAGAGCCCTCTGAGCCTTGTAGGACTCCAGTTCCTCACGGAAAACTTCCTTACCCACAGCTGGGCTCTGCTGAAACCCATGTGAAGTGGTGCAGAAGAAAGAAAAAAAGAAAAGCCCTCAGCAGCGCCAGCTGCCATTTCCCAGAAACTCAACCCTTGCTGGCAGCCCAGTTACTTTCTAGCCAGCCTGGGAGGGGATGGGACTCAAGGGCAAACTCCATAGCAGCGGACAGTCCCTGGCTGGGGTAGGCTGCTGTGAGAACACCTGAGGCCTGAGGCTGGCTGCACCTTGACATTCAGAATGCAAACTGCCTGCAGTTAAGGCAGGAGGCTGGGTAAGACTTGTTGCGATAGCAACCTCTCACTCCCCATGTAAACTCTTCTGTGCCTACACTGCATAACAGCATTACCCCAGTGACCAGAGACTCCCTACTAATCCCCAAGATGTATCCAAGAGTGCACAAAGGTGGGGTGGTGAACTCCTTTCCCACCTGCATTCTCCTCAAAGACCCAATGCAGCTAGCTCTCTCCCACAAGTGTCACCTCTTGGCCAGAGGACAACAGCACAGCCCATCATGTCTGATATAATACTTCAGGTTTGGGGAAGGTGTGATCCTAAGCCCCAGCTAACACCACTTTCTTAGCCATTCCAGTTATTCAGAATTCTATGAACCAGTACAGGTTCCCAGCACAAGACTGCCATAGCTGGCAATTGAGAAATTCACTACACCAAGGTGGATATATAAGGAAAAAAAAAAAACAAAAACCCTTCAGTGCCTATGTCATCCCCTGGCAATGTCAAATGTGAAGAAACAGTCTACCCAAATGAGAAAAAAAAATTTAAATTTCTGAAAATATGAAAAAACAGAGTTCTCCAACACCCCCCAAAAGACCACACTAACTCTTCAGCAATGAACCCTAACCAAAAGGAAATCACACAAATTCCAGACATAGAATTCAAAAGACTGATTACAAAATGAATCTACAAACTTCAGCAGAAAATTGAAAACCAACATAAAAAATTTTTAAAAATTATACAGAACATGAATGAAAAATTCTCCAAAGAGATAGGCACCTTAAAAACAACCAAGATGAAATTCTGGAAACAAATCATTTAGGAAAGTACAATATGCAGTGGAAAGTTTGAACAGTAGACTAGAACAAGCAGAAGAAAGAATCTCAGAACTTGATGAAAAGAATTTTGAAATAAACCTATAAGCCAACAATAAAGAAAACAGAATCAAGAGAATGGAACAGTTTCCCCAAAAAATGTAGAATTATGTAAAATGTCCAAACCTATAAATCATAAGTGTTCCTGAGAAAGAAGAGAAAGCAACAGTTTGGAATACCTATTTGAGGAAATAGTGGAGAAGAACTTCCCTGGTCTTGCCAGGGCTTTAAACAATGAGATACAAGAAGCCCAAAGAGCCCTAGAAGATTTGTTGCAAAAAGGTCATCTCCAAGGCATATAATCATTCAGTTATGTGAAGTTAATGTGAAGGAAATAATTTTAACAGCAGTGAGAAAAAAGCATCAAATAATTTACAAAGGTAAACCTATCAGACTAATAGGAGACTTCTCAGAAGAAACCTGACAAGACAGAAGGCCCCATCTTCAATCTCCACAAACAAAATAACAGTCAGTCAAGGATCTTTTATCCCACAAATCTAAGTTTCACAAATGAAGTCTTTCTGAGACAAGGAAACACTGAGGAAATTTGTCACCTACTAGATTGACTTTATAAGAAATTACTTGAAGGAGTTCTAAATATCAAAACAAAAGATTGAAATACACCAGCAGAAAAACACTAGAAATCATAAAGTGCACAAGCCTTATGAAACACCAACACAATAAAGAAGTAAATAAATAACTAAAGCAATCAGATAACAACCAGTATAATTAATGGAATAATATATTACATATCATTATTAACTCTAAATATAAATGGTCTCAGTGCTCCACTAAAAAGATATAGACTGGCAGAATGGATACAAAACACAACCCAAATATCTGCTGCCTTCAAGAGAACTGCATAACACACAAAGACTCCTATAGACTCAAGATAAAAAGATGGGAGAAAATATTCCATGTAAATGAAAAACAAAAAAGAGCAGAAGTAGGCATTCTCTTATCAGATAAAACAGACTTGAAATTAATAATAGTTAAAAGAGAGAGAGAGAAAGATGGTTACTATATAATGATAAAGGGATGATTCCAACAAAAAGACAAAATAATGTTAAATATATATGTGCCTAATACCAGAGCCCCTATCTTTATAAAACAAATTCTACTAGACCTAAAAAAAGGAGATAGACAGCAATACATTAATAATGGGAGACTTCAACATTTCACAGAAAACAATAAACAGATCATCACAGCAGATAGTCAACAAAGAAACATTGGTGTTAAACCAGACCCTAGAGCAAATGGAACTAACAGACAGCTGCAGAACATTTCATCCCAAAACTACAGAATATACATTTTTCTCATTGGCATATAGAGCATTCTTCAAGATTGATCACATGATATACCACAAATCAAGTCTCAACAAATCCCTCAAATTTGAAATCATATCAAGCACCCTCTTGGACCACAATGGAATAAAACTAGAAATTAAGACCAAGACGAACTCATGAAATGAAACAAAAGCATGAAACAAAACAAAAACAATCTACAACTCCTGAATGATCCTTGGGTCAATAAGAAAATCAAGATGGAAATTTTAAAATTCCTCAAAATGAATGAAATAAGTTACCAAAACCTCTGGGACATAGCCAAAGCTGTGCTCTGAAGAAAATTTATAGTGCTTAAGGCCTACATTAATAAGATGGAAAGACTGCATACCAACAACCTAACATCACATCTAGACTGGAAATACACAAACAAACCAAACCCAAAGCTAGTAGAAGAAAAGAAACAACAAAAATCAGAGCAACACTAAATGAAATCGAAGTCACAAAAACAATACAAAGGATCAATGAAACAAAAAGCCGATTTCTTTGGAGAGAGAAACAAAATTGATAGAACATTAGCCAGATTAATTAAGAAATGAAGAAGGAAGATTCAAATTAGCTTGATCAGAAATAAAAATGGAGACGCTACAACTGATATGATGGAAATTCAAGAGATAATCCAAGACTATTATGAACACATCTGTGCAAACTAGACAATTTAGAAGAAATGAATAAACCCCCCAACCTTAAATCAGAAATAAATAGAAACCTTGAACAGACCAATAACAAGTAGCACAACTGAAACAGAAATTAAAAGTCTACCATCCCAAAAAAAAAAAGGTTCAGGACCTGATTGACTCACAGTCAAATTTCACCAGGTTTTCAGAAAAACAAGAAACTGGTACCAATATTACTGAAACTATTCCATAAGATTGAAGAGGAGAAAATTCTCCATAGCTCATTCTACAAAGCCAGTATCACTCTGATATCAAAGCTAGGAAAGACACACAGAAAATAGAAAACTACAGACCAATATCCATGGTAAACACAGACATGAAAATCCTCAACAAAATATTGGCACACTGAATTCTACAATGCATACAAAAAAATACACCATGATCAAGTGGGTTTTATCTCAGGGATACAGGGTAGTTCAAAATAAGCAAGCCAATAAACATGATCCACTACATAAGCAGAATTAAAATTAAAAAATCATACGATCATTTCAATAGATGTAGAAAAAGCATTTGATCAAATCAAGCAACATTTCATGACAAAACCCTTCAGCAAACTAGGCATAGAGGGAAATTCTTCAAAATAATAAAACTCATAAATGACAAAAACATAGTCAATGTCAAACTAAATGAAGAAAAGTTGAATGCCTTCCCCGTCAAAACTGAAACAAGGAAAGAATGCCCACTCTCACCACTTCTATTCAACATATTACTGGATGTCCTAGCCAGAGCAATTAGGTAAGAAAAAGAAATAAAGGATATCCAAATTGGAAAAGAAAAAAATTGAAACACCTCTGTATGCTGACAATATGACCTTATACCTAGAGAATCCTAAAGACTCCTTCAAAAGACCCCAGGACTTGATAAATGAATTCACTAAAGCTTTAGGATAAAAAACAACACACACAAATCGGTAGCACTGCTATACACTGTAGTAAACAAGCTGAGAATCAAATCAAGAACTAAATCCCATTTATAATGGCAGCTGAAACGCTAAAATACTTAGAAATATATTTAATCAAGGAGGTGAAATATCTCTACAAGGAGAAAATTTACAAAAACACCAATGAAAGAAACTGTAAAGGACACAAACAAATGGAGAAACATCCCATGCTCATGGATCAAAAGAGCCAGCATTGTAAAATGACTATATTACATAAAGTAATCTACAGATTCAACATAGTCCTTATCAAATTACCAATGTTACTTTTCACAGAATTAAAAAATCTTAAAATGTATATAAAACCAAAAAAGAGCCAGAATAACCAAAACATCCCAAGAAAAAAGAACAAACCTGGAAGAATCACATTACCAGACTTCAAACCATACTACAAGGCTGTAGTAACCAAAACATCATGGTACTGGTACTAGAGCAGACACACCAACTAATGAAACAGAATAGAGAATCCAGAAATAAACCCAAGAACCTACAACCAACTGATCTTTGACAAAGCAGACAAAAACATACACTGGGGAAAGGGCACCCTATTCAACAAATGGGGCTGGGAAAATTGTGAATAGCTACATGCAGGCCCACGAAATAATCCCTATCTCCCTCCATATACAAAAATTAACTCAAGATAGATTCAAGACTTAAGATTTTTGTTTTGCCTGAAACAAAAAAAAAATCCTAGAAAAAACAAAACAACATCAATAAAAACAAGAACAAATTCTTCAGGACATTGGCCTAGGCAAAGAATATAAGGCTAAAACCCAAAAAGCAAATATAGCAAAAACAAAAATAAGCAAGTGGAACTTAATAAAACTCAGTGGCTTCTGCACAGCCAAAGAAATAATCAACAGAACAAATAGAAAACCTACAGAATGGGAGAAGGTATTGACAAACTATGCATCTAACAAAGGAAGGACTAATATTTGGAATCTACAAAGAACTTTGGAATCAGCAAGAAAAAAGCAAATGACCCCATTAAAAAGTTGGCAAACAACATGAACAGACATCTCTCGAGAAACTATATACAAATGGTTGACAAACATGAAAAAATGCTCAACATCACTAGTCATCAGGGAAACGCACATTAAAACCACAGTGTCAAACCATCTTGTACCAGCCAGAATAACTTTATTAAAAAATTAAAAAACAGATGCAGGTACAGATGCAAAGAAAAGAAAATGCATATACACTATTGCTGGGAGAGTAAATTAGTTCAACTTTCATGGAAATCGGTATGGAGAATTCTCAAAGAATTAAAAGTAGATCCACCATTTGATCCAGCAATACCACTACTAGGTGTCTACATAAAGGAAGAGAGGTCATTAAATTTTTTTTTAAAAAACCTGCATGTTTATTGCAGCACAATTCACAATTGCAAAGATGTGGAATCAGCCTAAAAACCCATCAACAGATCATTGATTGAATAATGAAAATGCAGTATATATACACTATGGAATACTATTTAGCCATCAAAAAGAATGAAACAATGTCTTTTGCAACAACTCGGATGGAATTGGAGAACATTATCTTAAGTGAACTAACTCAGGAACATAAAACCAAACATTGCATGTTCTCACTTATAATTGAGAACTAAGCTAAGGATCTGCAAAGGCATAGAGAATGATATAATGGACACTGGAGACTCAGAAGGGGGAGGGGATGAAAATCACCTAGGAGGTACAATGTGCACAGGTGGGGTACAATGTGCACAGGTGCACTTAAAGCCTAGACTTCTTTGCCTCTATGCAATGCAACCATGTAACCAAAAACCATTTGTACCCCCTAAAGCTATTGAACTGAAGGAAAAAAATAAAAAATACAATAAAATACAAAATAATGGAGACAGAGCTATACTGAGATAGGCCGATGAGAAAGGGCCTCTCCAATATCACAATATATCATAATATCACAATATTTAAATAATCCTAATGTAATTATGAGATGCTAATATAATTAGTATCATTTAAGATTATATTTGAAAAATGAGAAGGGGTCTGCCTATGAAAAGCAGGGGAAGAGATGCTGGTATTCCAGGCAAAATATCAGCATCTGTGAAAACTTCAGAGTTGAAACTGCTTAACAAGTTCAGAGAATTGAAAAGTGAGTGACACAAAAGAGGAAGTGACTTCAGGAGGGACTGGAGAAATTTCAGGGGCCAGATCACACAGAGTTTCTGGGCCATGGAAAAAAAACTTGGGTTTTACTCTAAGTACAATGAAAAGAAGTTTAAACTGGAAAGTGGCCTGATATAATTTGTTTTTGAATAAGTTTTATTGTATATATTTGAGGTTTACAGCGTGACAGTATGAGATACATATAGATAGCAGATGGTTCGCATAGTGAAACTAACATCTACCATCTCATGCTTTTACAGTTTATTTTTTAAAATTCCTAATACAATACAGATGTGTTAATTTTAGTCCTCAACCCTATTTCATAATTGAACAAACCTGGAGCCTGGGCTCAAGGAAGGACAAAAGGTACAGCAAATACTAGAAGTGACTGCTTTTCCATTTTCTACTGAGCAATGGAATTAAAGAGAAAGATAAGAGAACTGCTACAAATGAAGAAAAACCAACAAAGAACTGCTGATAACCATCATAGCCCAGCAAAGAGTCAGTGCTGGAAAGAATAGCTATTGGGGCACAAACAATGGCTATCTCTGAGAATGACAGTACCCAGAAGGTACTTAGGAAATCAGAGAATCATTGGATAGAATGAATAAAAATCAAGAAATGCAAGGGCTGAAACTAAGTGAAATTGCAACAGAGCTGGACAAACTCAAGAAAATGTGCTTAGAAATAACAGAAATAATGAACTCCACCCACGAAATAAATTACAAACTGACAAGCCTGGAAAACAGAACTGACCAAGCAGAAGAAAGAATCTCAAAGCTGGAATACCAAAATAGGGAATTAACCCACCCTATTAAAAATATAGAAAAAAAAAACTTAAGAAGAAAGAACAAATTATCCAAGAGATGTGATATTTTATCAAGAAACCAAACTAAGTCTGATCAGAATACCTGTAATAGAAAAAGAAACACCCTGGAACAAACAACCCATGAGGTCATTCAAGAACACTTCCCTTATCTGGCCAGAGAGATAACTTTATAAGCACAAGAGATTCAGAGAACCCCTGCAAGACATCTTATGAGAAGACCAACCACTAGACACATAGTAATTTACCAACACAAAGTAAATTTAAAAAAGAAAGAAAGAAAGAAAAAATCCTAAAGGCAGCGGGGGGGAAAAGGTCAGACTATCTACTGAGGAAGACAAATCAGAACTGCTGCAGACTTATCTGCAGAAATACTACAGGTGAGAAAGAATTGGACTCAATCTTTAATGTTCTCAAAGATAAACAGTTTCAACCAAGAATTTCCTATATAGCCAAGCTAAGATTCATCAAAGAAAGAGAATTAAAATTCTTCACAGACATCCAATCCCTAAGAGAATATGCAGTTTCAGACCAGCTCTATAGGAGACACTTTAAAAAGTGCTGTGCACAGAAGAAAAAAGATACAAAAGAAAAACCATATATTTCATAAGATCAGAAACAAACACAGAAGCAGCAGAACACACAGCATACCCACAAAAATGAAAACACACACATATATGAACACAAAAGTTAAATGAAAACAAAAGAGCCTTATAACAGCATTATGACAGAGACAAACTCTCACATTTCAATAATCAGCCTGAACATGAATGGACTAAATGCACAACTGAAAAGACATAGAATGGAAAACTGGATTAAAAAAAAAAAAGCATTACCCAGTAATTTGCTGCCTTTGGGAAACTCATCTCAACACAAAGGATGCCAACAGACTCAAAGTTAGAGCATGGAAGATAAATTTTTAGGTGAATGGATCACAGAAGAAGGTAGAAGGTATGATTTAATATCAGGCAAAACGACCTTCAAGTTATCAAAAATTTTAAAAGATATTAAAGGACATAATGATTACAGGTTTGACCCATCAACAAGAAATATCCATCATACACATGTATGCACCCAACACAGGAGCACCAGCTTTTATAAAGCAGCAACTAAGTAAACTAAAAAAGAAAAATGATTCTAACACTATCATAGCTGGAGACTTAATACCCCACTAACAACCCTAGATAGATCATGAAAACAAAAAATCAACAAAGAGATCCAGAGTCTCAACTTGATCCTTGACCAAATGGACTTAGTAGATACCTACAGAACACTCCACCCAACAACCACAGAATATACATTCTACTCATCACAACATGGAATATACTCTAAGATCAACCACATCCATGGCCATAAATCAAGCATAAACAAATTTCACAAGATTTAAATACTGCCATGCACTTCTCAGACCACAGTGGAATAAAAATTAATATCACCACCAACAAAATTCCTCCCAAACCCACAAAGACATAAACATTAACAACATGAAGCTGAACAACTCCTGGGTCAACACAGAAATTAAAAGAATCCTGGAGACTGGGCTCGGTAGCTCAGTCTGTAATCCCAGCACTTTGGGAGGCTGAGGCAAGTGAATTGCTTGAGCCCGCAGGTTCGAGACCCACCCAGGCAACTTGGCGACACCTCATTTCTACGATGAATCAAAACTTAGCTGGGTGTGGTTGCACATGTCTATAGTTCTGGCTACTGGGAAGGCTGAGGTGAAAGGATTGCCAGAACCCAGCAGGTCAAGGCTGCAGTGACTGGGAGCATGCCACTGCACTCCAGCCTGGGCAACAGAGTGGGACTCTAACTAAAGAAAAAAAAATCCTGGAAAGAAATAAAAATAAAGAAACATCTTACCAAAACCTCTGTGATGCCATGAAAGTAATACTAAGAGGGGAATTTAATTGTCTTTGAACACACATCAAGAAAATAGAAAAAGAACAAGTTAACAGCCTAACAAACCACCTAAGGGAGCTGGAAAGACAAGACCACCAAAATCCCAAATTCACCAAAAAAATTCAGATCACCAAACCAAAACACCATAGAAAAAGATATCAACAAAACAAAAAGCTAGTTCTTTGAAGGGATAAACAAGATTGATGGAGCCCTAGCCAGAATGATCAACAAAAAGAGAGAAAAACTCAAAGTAAACACAATCAGAAACACAAAAGATCAAGTCACAACTAACCTTGAAGAAATGCAAATGGCTATCAAAGATTACTATGCTTACCTATATAGAAACAAACTCGATAACCTACATGAAATGGAGGGCTTTCTGGCATCATACAACCTCCCAAGGTTGAAACAAGAAGAAATTGAGATCCTAAGTAGACCAATAACAACCCAGGAAATTAACTCCATCATAAGAAAACTACCTACAAAAAAATGCCCTGGGCCAGACCGATTTCCAGCAGAACACTACAAAACATACAAATCCTATTGAAAGAATTCCAGGCAATCAAGAAAGACAGAACTCTCCCCAATTCATTTTATGAAGCTAACATTACACTGATACCCAAACCAGGTAAATTTAGGTTGTATTCCCTATAGGCCTAAATTATTTATTTTTTCTCTTCTCATGAGATCATGAGAGAGGGAGAGAGAAAAGAGGAGAGGAGAGGGGAGGGGAGGAGAGAGGAGGGGAGGGGAGAGAGAAAGAGAAGATCAACCACAGAAATACTAGGTGTGAGAGAAATAAGAAAAACAGCTACAGAAACACTAGGTATATAGAACATTTTATAACTAATCTAACTGGTATTCTATCCCCTTCATCTGGCATGATCAGAGTCATTTGGAGATCTACTCCTTCCCCACTCTCAGCCTAGTATGAGACACCCTTCCCAATTCCACAGGTGAAGTACACAATTCAGCCCAAAGTCAACCCAGGTAAGCATAAGCCAGTCCAACAGGGGTACATCTCAGGCCTTGTGCTAAGAACAGTTGGATGAGGACTCTTGCTCAATTTCATTGGTTTTACATCTAGAAAGCCCAGGGAACTGCTGCCAGTCTTCTTGTAACTACAAAGAGAAGGCATGCTTGAGAGTAAATTGAACACACAAAAAACTAAGCTGAGAGATGAAAGAAGGATAAATTGTCCCTGAAAACAGTTTGAGCCCCAGATTCCAGGTCAGCTTTTCCTTGCATGTTTTAAATCTGGTCCTCAACAAATACCCTCAGTATCATTAGCCCAACAAACACTGGAAAAAGGTCAACCAATGCAGACACATCTCCTTCACTTTCACTGTCAAAGCAGCTAACAGGTTGGTCTGTCTCTCAGATTTTCCATGTAATCATCAGACACCAGTCCACTATGTTTCCTTAACCATAGAGAACACACATCAAGTTCTCCATGCCATCTGTTAGATCTCCTCTCTCTTCGTTTGAGATGAAGTACCCTTCCATCCACCTCCTTGGAGAAGATGGGACTGAGTACAACTCTTCAAAATAAGTCCTGACAAATCTTGAGACCATTCCTGTTCTCTCACTGTTTTAATGACCTTCAGGTGGGCAAGGAATTCAAGACTCATGGAACCAGTTCTCAGTTTGCTCCTTTGGAAATTCTACATAGGAATTACCTCCTTCTTTAGAATACAGCATTAATTGTATCTTTGGATATTGTCAGAAAGTTTGATTTTTGTTTTATTTTAAAGATGTGGGGTACAATTTAGGATTAGGTATACAAATGGTCATCATAAAGTAAAGAAACTTTGATTTTAACAATCTGTTACACATGTGAATATCACCTATCACATATTTTGCCAGGGGGAAAAACTGAAAACTGCTTCAATGTTTTCACATTTCCCACAGAGTCTAAAATGAGAAACCTGACCCTGGAATAATCAAGATTAACAACCAAGTTCATATTTTCAGTATATTGGGAACATTGAAAGGTTTAGAAGAAAGCAGTCAAGATGATTAAATTTAAAAATTAAGGATAATGAAAGCAAATACCTAACTATAATCCTCACATATAAGAATGACTACATCCCAGTGAAGGGTGTCAAGTTAGTTCATCTAAACTTATAACAAGTTTGACCTGGCTGTAATCAAACAGATGAACCTAAATCTTGACAAAAGAGTTATTAAATATTGCAGTGGGTTAACAATGGAGGTCTTGGAACCCTAACCCTAACTCTAACCCTGGAGTTACCTTTAAAAATAGAAGAATTTCTCTTTAAAGTCATCTAGCTGAAGTCTTGCTTCAGCTAAACGGGGTGTGAACTTTTCAATATACTCTGAACCTTTCAAGAGTGTGGTCATTGCTGGTTCCCACCCTTAGGTTCTGTTGGTCTCCTATTGGTGGCCTTTGCTCCAATCTCCTTTGGTTCATCCTGTGCACTACCTGTTCCTTAAATCCTATACAAGGTGTTTCTGGGAGGAGACATTACTGAAGTTAGCTTCTAACAACAGGTTAGAATAGTTTTGAACAAGAAGTGAAGACAAATTCTCCATCCATAACTGAAACACAGCACTATACTTAGATTTATGGTTTTGAAAGGCCTTGAGACATTTTCTCATTTGTGCCACCCACAGAATTTCCTTCTAAAGTCTGAACTTGGTTTTAATATCCTATAGAATTCTGTAGTTGGAAAAGAAGCCTTCAAAGGTTTGAGAGTCTGCCAATTTCTGGAAGTTTTTTATTGGCTGCACATTACGTTTGAAATTATCTACTTGCTGTTCAGTTTAATATGTTAAGAGAGATTTCTAAAACGGGCTGCCTCGGGTTTTGAAGTGTTACAATAGTAATGTAAAAACTGTACAATAATGTGGAAGACAAATGATAAGATCAGAGGAAAATAGGTCAAGTAGCCCTCCAAAATTTAACAAATCCTTCTATATTTTGTCACACATATGCTCTCCCATCTCTCGATTCTGGTGTCTATTATCCCTGCATATGGACTTTGCACATATGGTTAAGGAATTTGGTGTGTGTATGCATGTATATGTGTGTGTGCAACATATGTATATATAACAGATACAGATATATACGTGATATGGGAGACCTATCACATTTCCAAACCTCAATAAAGAAGAAAAAATATTTTGGAGTAGAAAACTGATATCTTTATATATTATATACCTATATATAAAACTCCCAGATTGATATTCCTTTCGTCATTCTGAGTTCCTGCAGCACCACAGACCTTTTTTTTTTTCTTCTTCATCTTAGGAATTCTTGTTTATTCCACTTATGGAAAGTAGAGAAAATCATGATCTCACAATGTGAAAATCTTCATATGTAGGCAAATGCAGTGTACATCATCTTCAACACAACCAAACAGGTCACATAGGAGAGTGCACTTAAGAAAAATATGATAAGGTATTGACTAAGAAGATTAAATGTTCCAACCTGATGTTTTTTCAAGGTCTAATTCAAAAGGCCAAGGTGTCATTCCAGCAAATCAAGTGGAAAAGAAAAGAGGCTTATTTTATAATCCATCTTTCCGCAGTAAAGTTGGTTTCTATAGCCACAGGCTCGTCAGCCAGCTGGTCTGTCTAATGATGACCCTGGGGAGACAACAGCATGGGTCTACAGTTCTCCATCTCTATTTGCAAAATGTAGCCAAATTTATTCTAAAAGTTGGCTAAGGATACTCTCAGACTAAGGAGACTCTGAGACTGATACTCAATTCTCTGGTCAGCATCGTCCTCAAGAAAAGAGCTGTACAGCAATTATTTGCCTACAATCCAGTACGCCCTTGAGGAGCAGCAATGGTGCCATGTAATTCCCCTCAGTCTGAGGAAGAAGGAAAACAAATCTACCACCCTATCAAACAGCTGACTTTTTTCATTGGTAGTCAAAAGTCCCAGTGTTCTTTTCTGAACCTCAGTTGCTCCATCTATAGAGAGGTTTGCTCAGTTTGCCCCTTCCTGTTCTAACATGCCGCAATTCTGCTTCTTGACCCAGCAATTTCTGTTCCACCAAACACTTTTTACAATTCCTTCTCCTCCATTTCTCTTTCCAATGCCAATCACAGGACCAAGCTCTAAGACTGACTATGACACTCCTCTGATTTATTAAGACAAAAGTCATATAATATCTCTGTCTTTTTAACTGTTTATCTCTAGCATGAACTGGAAACCACTCAAACTATAGATCATAAAATTCACCAAAAATGTGTCTCATTTCAAAAGCACATCATTAATTCTTTGTTGATTCCACTCATCATTCAAACTACTATCCAATTTCTTGCCAAATTTAATTATATGATCTATACAACATTACCTCTCTTATTATCACTAAACTGCCACCAAATCCCTGAAGACATGAGATTAGACTTCCTCTGCCAATACTGAAATATTTCCCTTGAAGGTCACTAATGATTACATTTAAGGCTAAAACTGATTAGCATTTTCAGTTCTCATTACTCTCAATCTTTTTTTAGCATTTGGCACAATTAAAGGTTTACTTTTTAAAAATTATTTCCTTTTTTAGATTTTGAGACAATATAATCCAGGTGTTCCCCTCTATAGCTGCTCTTTCTCTGTCTCCTTCACTGGTTCAATTTTCACCTTCTAGATTCTTCTTTTTTTTCTCTCTGTACCCAATCCTTCTAAAAGTGCATCTACTTCCATGTTTCCAATTATAAACTCTACATACTTTGCAGCAACTTGGATGGATTTAGAGTCAATCATACTCAGTGATCTATTACAGAAACAAAGAACAGAGTACCATATGTTTTCACTCATAAGCAGACCTTGAACAATTATCATAATACTGTAAGAAACGGATTGGCAGTAGTGGAAAACTGTCAGGGGAGTGGGGATGGGATTGGCTGTTGAGGGAAACTACTAGGGGAGGAAGGAGCATACCTCATCAACAAGGGTACCTGCATAATCTATGTTTGCATACCTAATCCTGAATTGTATCCTACATCTTTATAATAAAAAAAATTGTGGAGAGACGGGGCAAGATGGCGACAGCATAGGTGAACTGGGACCAAGACTGCAAACTGTTGAATAGACAGACTGTAAAGCAGAGGGAAAAGTGAACAAAACCAGAAGACCCTCATAAGGAAGAACAGGTCATTGCAGAAGAGAAATAAAAACAACCCCACCTTCCCTCAAAAACAGAATTGAAGAGGTGGAGGGAAAGGGGTAAAGGGAGAAAAATCTACAGAAATGAAGAAAAACCAAAAGAAGAGTTTTGGGTCTCTCCCACACGCCTGGGAGAGCAGACACTGAGAAAACTGACTTTGGAATACAAACAAAGA
>NW_007253738.1:653966-654770 GCF_000164805.1 Carlito syrichta | reverse complement strand
GGAGGGAGGGGGAGAGTAGGGGGTAGGAGAGAGAGAGAGAGGGAGGGAACAAGAGATTGCTAAAAAAAATAGCAATAGCCAATAACAATTGTGATAAATACTAGGAAGAAAAGTACCAAAGGCTCTGACCCAGGACACAGGGTTCTAGAAGTTTCTGAGGCCAAGAGATGTCTAAGTCAAGATAGGAATGATAAGCAAAAGTCAATCAGAGGAGAGAAGAAATAAGTATGTACATGCTTTTGCCTGTCTGGGTGTGGGTCTGGGGTGCAGAGGACGCATCCCATGGAGGAACAGGGTGTGGACATGCTCAGGGGACAGGTGTGTGCGCTTTTGGAGATCTGATCAGGTGATTAAGGCATAGGGGTACCACGGGGCAGGGGCAGAGACGAGACTCGAGAAGAAACAGAGGGCAGTGCACCCAGGTCCAGGCCATGTACAGGGCTTGGGTTTACCAACAGAACAGGAAGGACTCCAGCAGGCTCTCATTGTGAGGGTAGCATTGCCTGTGACAGTCACATTTCAAAAAGCTCCCTCTGGCTACTCCATCTTTGTTAAAATAGAGTGTGGAGATAACACAGAAGCTAACTGAATGCTGGTGACGTTTAACATACTGGCCACAGGTATCTCAGCTAATTATCATTGACCGTTTCATAGCTTCCCTTCCAAAAGTTTCACAAGACACTGGATAACCAATAACCATAAGTTCTTTTTTTTAATCAATATTTTTTATTATGATATTGTGGGGTAGAGTTAAGGGTTAGGTATACAAATACGTTTCATTCAGGCACCCTGTTGATAAGAGGT
>NW_007253738.1:628355-653463 GCF_000164805.1 Carlito syrichta | reverse complement strand
GTTGCACTAGTTTACACTCCCACCAACAGTGTAGAAGTGTTCCCTTTTCGCCACACCCTCTCCAGCAGCTGCTATTTTTTGAGTTGTTGATAATTGCCCTTCTGACTGGAGTTAGGTGGTATCTCAGTGTGGTTCTGAATCTCTTTCTCAAAGAAGCTACCATCTGCAACCTCCCCCCAATCCCCTACAGCCAGGGCCTTTCTAGGACCACAAACAGGAGCCACACCGGGTGCTGGAGACAGCCGGCAGGAGACCCATAACCATCTTCCATGAGGCATCACTGGGGAGTCGGCTCTGCAGGATCAGACACTGAGGGCCCCAGGTGCATCCGAGCAGGATGCAGGAGTGAGTCCTCCTCTGTCCAAGGCCCTCTCAAACTCCCCTGTGCTTGTGCCCAGCCAGGTGCCAGGCCTGTTTTCCCCTGTCCAGACTCCTGCACCCGATCTTAATAATTAGTAAGTGTGGAGTAGCATGGCTTATATTGGAACGGAGACGTGTGAACAGGAAGTGGTGTACCAGCCCTAACCCCGCATGAGGGAATCACGACGGGGGCTCTCAAGGCAGAGTAGAGGCACATGGTGGGGGAGAGCATGCCTAGCTGCTGGCTCTGCCCTCGCCTGCCACCACAGGGCCTCTGTCTGGGCACAGCGTCTTTCCCATGTGCATTTCTGGAATCCCCAGGCGCAGTCCCCAAGGGCTCGTAAACAAGTGGTGCTGGCAGCTACTGAACCTGACTGCATGTTCTTTCCTCTTGTGTTGAGCAGCCCCAGGCACAGGGGATGTGGTGACTCACTCCCCTGGCGGCACACCCAGCCTGACCCAGCACTTGCTGGCACAGGGGTAGCTCTGGGTGCTGGTGCCTCCTGTGCTGAGTTGCAGGAGGTTCCATGTACAAGGAAAAGCTGCTTGCAGGGGGTCCAGGCTGAGCTCATGGTCCGTGGTGGGCCAGTTCTGATGGGTCAGTTAGCTCTCTTCATGGCAGGGTCCTCACGAGAGCCCCAAGGAACTGGTGTCAGAGAACACTAAAACATCATACTCTGCTCCCCACAGAAGGAAAGATTCTCTTCCTGAGAGGGACCTCGGGTCCTCACACCCAGGCATCCCCAGGGTTGGCTCCCAGTTCTCCTAACTGGACCAGGAAGTCCTGAATCTCAGAAGTAGTGCATCTCTGTGTTAATGGGGTTACTCCATCATGTCTGCCCATGACAGGAGGGCATGGGACCTAGAGGGAGGGAGGTCTCATGGAAGGGAGGCCACCCACTCAGGTGCAAGTGCCCTCAGGGAAGGCCATGCATTTCCTGAGTCCACCTATCCATGAGGTTTGGGGAAGATGCATCCATCAACAAGGAAGTTACTCCAGGTGGTTCAACCACTGAACTTTCTTTTTAAAAATGTGAGACAGTTTAAGAAGTGTATAACACTTAGATATTTCTTCCACTTTTAAAATTAATGACTGCATTCTAACATTTGATCACCAGGCATACCCATTTGTACAGATACCATTCCTGCTCTCTAGCCTCACAGTTTTCTAAAACAAAACTGTGAATGTCCCTTTGAAGATTCTCTTATATTTACAACAGCATGCCTCATGTGAAAATATGTGTCCTCCCCCTTAGAACCCTTCTCTCCCAGCACTGTTCCTGTGTACACTAAGGCTTTTATAGGGCTTTAGAAGAGCAAGGACATATCATAGTCTTCGTTGTAGTATAGCACAAAATAGTAAACTCTCAGCCAAAAAAATGGCACATTGCATAATACCGAGTTACATTGCTGGTATCATACCAGGTTCAAACTCAGACAATCTGTTGATGGAATAAAAGCATGAAAACATTTTAATAATGTAAGAATTCCACCAATCTAGTCCATCCCAACAACTGCAAAGTGACCTCCACTGAGACAAACCTCTTCAACCCAGCCTATGGAGACCCAAGATTCACAGAGGAGGAGCAGAAGTCAGGACCACGAAGCACTAGAAGCAAATCTCACGGCACAGGTGGACCCAGCGTTCGCAAGGTAATGTGGCCATCATTCCTGCTGTAAAAACAAGTTGCCTTCAAACAAAAGAGAAACATGTTATCCCTATGTATTTTCTACTGCTTCTTCATAAACAACGTTCCGATTTTAAGACCTGCATCCAACAAAATGAACACTTCCTGAATGCTTAATGTATGACCATGTAGGCTCATTCTACATGACTACTGGCCAAGCCCAGGAAGTGGCTACCTCCTGAGCATACTTCTTCAAAATTATCCCGTTAATTGCTTCTCCTCTCTTTTCTTATTGTCACTGCCTAATTCTAATCCTAATAAGATCAACCCAGATGGAGAGGTGGGCTTTCCATGAAGTTCCTGGAACTTAAGTTCAAAGACTTTTCACCCAGTCATGGTGTATGTGTGTGTGCACATGTGTGTGTGTGTGTGTGTGTGTGTGTGTGTGTGTGTGTGTGTGTTACTTGAAGTTAGATATATTTTAACAGCACATAGTTAGGACTGCTGTGTCTTTAGGTGACATCAGAATGATCCTGGGCCTTCTTGGCCATGAATTAAAGGGTCTGAATTTAGTTTGGTTTGGGTTCAGTTTGGCCTATATTGATGAGGTCTCCATGTAGAGGTGAGCTATCGCCAGACATTCTAGTGCAGGAGTGGCCTCCAGGAATGTACTGTTGATGCTTAAACACTCACTGTTATACCTAATGTTGCACTCACAATTTTAATTATTTCTTTTAAAGAGGGCCCTTACGTTACACAGTTGCCCCTTGAACAACATGGGTTTGAACTGCACGGCTCCACTTATACATGTATTTTCTTCCACCTCTGCCACCCCTGAAACAGGAAGACCAGCTCTTCCTTCTCCTCCTCCTCCTCCCCCTACTCCTCCTTCTCCTTTTCCTCAGCCTATCTACCATGAAGATGATGAGGATGTAGACCTTTATGATGATCCACTTAAAAATAAATATAAAATGTATTTTCTCTTCCTTATTATTTTCTTAATGACATTTTCTTTTCTCTACCTTACTTTATTGTAAGAATACAACAAATGAATATAGTAAGTCCCTACATACACATCTTCAAGCTGTGAACTTTCAAAGATGAGAGCATGCATTTGCATGTTCAATAACCTAACACTCTAAGTTAGTTCACAGGTCTGGTGTGTATTGTCATGTGCATGAGTCCTCTACAAGCAGTGCACTTTTATGCACTTTACTGTACAGTATTGCATGTTTGTTTCTTTATGTATTATTTGTGTGAAAAGTATTATAAACATATTACAGTACTATATAATAATTGTGTTTGTTGGGTATCTTGGCTAAATTTGTTGGACTTACAAACAAACTGTACTTACAAAAGTGCTCTTGGAACAGAACTCATTTGTATGTAGGGGACTTACTGCACATATAACATACAACATATGTTTTCATTGACTATGCTATCAGCACAGTTTTTGGTCAAGAGGCTATTGGCAGTTACGTCTGGGAGCAGTCTCAGGTTACCTGTAGATTCTCGGCTATGGATGGGATTGGCACTTTAACTTCCATTGTTCAAGTGTCCATTGTGTAAGTTTAGGTCTCATGAAACCTGGACCTGCACACCCAGGACCCATATAACCCTCCTGATTGACCCTCCATCCTGGCCCAGCCGGCATCCTCTCCCCATCCATACTCCTCTTGCTGAAATGATCACCTGATCTCGCTGCCTTTCATACCCTCTCAAAATCTCAATGTGCTCCTAGCTAGACTCCATCACCTGGTGTGCAGGACCCTTCAGAGTTGCGCGTCTGCCTTTGTTCCGTGTCACATGCTCTTCCTCACTTCCTTCTTCTCTACTTTTCATGCAGATGAACTTCCATACTGATGAGCACCCCATTCCTAACCCGCAGCTCTTTTCCAACAAGGAAGCAATGCAGTCTGGTTGACATCCACTAGACTGGAGTCTGCCTTCAACTACAAAGTACTTCAGGACTTTCCTGGAATCCAGCTCAATGTCCCCGTGCTATATGAGCCTTCCTCTGGATCCCTGAACCTCTGTGAAGGCTGTTCCTGGCAGATCCCACTGGCCCTGGCTGGGAGGGGCCGGGCTGGGGGAATATTTACCTGGAGGAACCTCTGATAAGGTAAGAACCTGGACAGTCTTTAAGAAGGAAAACTGGAAGATAAATCTTGTACTTCTGTGTAGGCTTCTTCACAGCATAGTCACATGCCTCCCTTCCCAGGGCCCATCCCAGCCCATGTCTGTGGTTACTCTCAGAGCTGTCCTGATCCCCAATGAGGGTAAGAAATTACACAGCCGCCCAACCATAACCCTTCAGTTATACACACACTGCCAGTTCATGATGAAATGGAAACACATCGGTCACTTCATCATTATCATTATTACTAGTATTATTCTGGGCATGGACATCATTTAAAATAGCTTTATCTTACATAAGAAATGGTTTAGTGAACCACAGCAGTACAGTAAGTTTTAAAGAGACAAACTTGGTGGCATCAAGCAATGTGGTGGCTTGGGTCACTGGAGGAAGCATTAAGGTCCATGCACATAGGACATCTTGGGCCATCCTGTAAGAGACGAAAGTTACAAACTCTAAGTTCTAAGACAACGAGCCAAAGCTTCCCTGGGACACAGGGGAGAACCACATTATTTTTTGTTATTTATTTATTTATTTTTTGCCTATACTTGCCTCTCTGCTAAGAAATGGAAGCTCTTTCTCAATTCTGATCTCCATGGAAGGCCCCAGACTCCTTGGAGAAATGGCTGGTTCTAAGATGGGGCAGAAAATATACAAAGCAAGCCTATAGCATCTTGTGACATCAGAAATATGGATGTGCCCAAAAGCAAAAGGAGGAGGAAGGTCCAGGGATCAGGAGCAGCTGAAGGAGGCCCTTGTGGCCAGAGCTAGAGGATCTGAGCAGCAAAATCCATAGGTAGGTAGATGACACCCTACGGTGTGGTCAGAGGCCCATGAGTCCACACTGATGCAGACACATGAGTGAATGATATACAGAATATCCCCTGCCTAGAACATAAGCATTTATATGAACAGTGCATCCCCAGGGAGGGGAGCATGATCTTGCCCTCCAAGGGTGGGCAGGAAACTGGGCTCTCTTCCAAAGTGGACAGAGAGGAACAGAAGGGGGGATGCACAGTGGAGACCTTCCTCACCTCTGGCGAGACATGGGGCTAGGGCGTGCCATGCTGTCTATCTGCATGGCTTCACAGGCTGACACACACCCAAGCACTCACCTCCTCCCGTTATGTTATTTTCCCAGCAATGTCCACAGTGAAATGAATTGGACTAATCAGCTTTAGGGGCACAGGACAGCTACACACCAGCTCATGACCAGCCTGTAGTGGACATTACATGTCCTCAGATTATGTGAAAAGAACTCTTACACTTTACTACTGATGCAGGCATCACATTGCATTGCTGTACATGGGGCATCTTGTGATATCAGCTTCTATTTAAAATTGGTTCTGGATTTATGTTCTGACTTGTATAATATTGAGAGGAGTCCTGAAGTTGATGGGTGGGCAGAGGTGGAGACCTGAATTGGTGGTGCCTTGTCCAGGTTCAGGTAACAAAGAACTGAAGAGTCCCAGAGATGCAAAACGACTTATGTGAGGCTCATGTCAAGCAGCTGCAGGGCAGGTGGGCTGAGGCCTTGCTCCAGATTGCATCTCCTCCTACAGGTCTCTGGGGAGCAGGCTGGGCAGAGCATAGAGTGAGCGTGTGCAGGTAGGGCTGATGCCTTCTGAAGCCTCCTGCAGCTGGCACACAGGCAATGCATGGCCCAGGACTCAGGGAAGTCGCAGGACATAGCCCCGCATAGTGGCAGGGACCAATACTCCCTGGAGGGCCAAAGCCACTTGGCAAAGGGCGGGAGGAACAAACCCATCCACTACAGACAC
Organism: Carlito syrichta; assembly: GCF_000164805.1. Lineage (NCBI taxonomy): Eukaryota > Metazoa > Chordata > Mammalia > Primates > Tarsiidae > Carlito > Carlito syrichta. The sequence continues at coordinate 647,557 of NW_007253738.1, read as the reverse complement.
TGAACACCAGGCAAGAGGTCTGAGTTTTTATTCTATAATAAATGGAAAGCTATTCAGAGTTATGAAAGGACAGTAAGTCCCCTACATACAAGCCTTCAAGTTGCAAACATGAACACATGACTTTGTGTTCGCATGTCCAATCACATAAGTTAGTTCATGTGTCTGGTATACATTACCACATATGTACATCCTCTATAAGTGGCTGTGTATTTGTATGCTTTACTGTACAGTCCTGTATAGTGTACAATAGTGTAGTATCTTTATTTGAAGTCTGGGATGTCTGAAAGTAAGCATAAAAGCAACAGAGATATAGCTGGTACTGTCAAGTTGATCGTATTATTGGGTGCCTAGGCTAATTTTGTTGGACTTATGAACAAACTGAACTTGTGAACACGCACTCAGAATGGAGTGGATTTGTATGTAGGGGACTTACTGTATTATAAAAGCAGAGATTAAGCACAATTTAAGCCAAAAGTTGTTGCAAAAGAAGAGATCAAACAGTATCTTGGAAAACACCCCTGTGTCTTATTCATCAAAATTGATTCCACATGTTTCTAGAAATACTTTGAGACAATATCTGAGTAGCCAGAAGCAGAAACCTTTGACTACTCAAAACGTGATTAGGTTTTTATCGAGCCTTAAAATGCCCCCTGCTCAAGGCATGGCTAAGGAGAAGCAGCCCAGCATGATGGCCAGAGCTGCCAGAACACAGAGCAGGTGAAGAGAAACCCTAAGGACCCTCTTCCTCCCCACAGCCCACCCTCAAAAGTTCAAAGAGGAAAACTCTGTCCTGAGAAGACATATATTCTAGTTGAAAAGTCTATGGTCAACAACATATATTTATTACAAACTCTCCACAGAAGCCTCTGTCCTCTTGTTGAAAGACGGAAGTTACGAGGATTAGGTTATTCTTGGATGAGATCATCACCGCTCGAGAGATCTTGGGGTCCAGTTTGCAGAACACCACAGAGCTCGCTCATGCTTTGCTCTTAGAATAGGGGAGACGCTGTTCTAGATATCACAGGTCAAATACATTGTCTGGGCAACTGGCCTAAAAAGTGAATGCAGATCAAAAGGTGTTTAGCTACGGAACTTAATGAATTTTAAAAATTGCGAAACACCTTGTAAAATGTCTTCAGAGCATCAATTCCACTGCTCTTTCTCACTTGCTCTCTCTGTTAGTAAAGGAATACATAGCTCTTACTGTATGCATATCTGTTTTTAATAAAGTCATACATGAGTAAGGCATCTCAGGCCCACATCCTCAGGCAGGACGCTCAATGCAGATCCAGAGGCCAGAGGTGTGGATGGAGGTCCACATGTCTGCCTGAGTGCAGCACGCAGGCTGAGCCAACTTAATCCATTAAACAGGCCTATTAAAATACTCACCTGGGGCAAAGGTTCGCTGTGGTTCATATTCATTTTCAATCTACTTGTTATTTTGGGGGTGGAAGGTTTCCTGAGTTGAGACATGATGGCAGCTTACGGGTGTGTTGGCTGAGTCACTTTGTTTTCCACTCTTACTGTTAAGAAATACACTGGCTTTAGAATACTAAACCCTGACTGACTTTATTCTTTTGCTACTTTGGTCCTTGGAGGCAGTAGAGCAAATGGTACTCTCCTTTTTTGGATTTCAGATAGTCATCGACCACGGCCGGCTTGGCAAACTGATGGGAGCCTGTGGCTGGCTCCAGGGGGAGGCCAGGAGGCCCCCGAGGCAGCTGTCCTGACCCCAGCCCAATCCTGGCTCTGGGCACACCCAGCTAGGGGTGGATTGCTGCAGCTGCTGGGCCTCACCGCGGGCAGGGTGTTGTTTCCGAAGTCTGGCCTCAGCCTCACTCAGCTGGTTGTCATTACAGCCTTTGCAGTAGCAGCGAGGAGTCCAGTATGGCCAAGTCTCTGAGTTTGACAAGGACTCAAGCAAAACTCCATCTTCCACATCCAGGATAAAAGAAGGGAAGAAGACCAGGCAGTGTCTGTATTACTGTTACTTCACAACGTTATGTGGTCTTTCTGAGACAGGCAGCACTTCCTAAAATCCACAGTGTACTAAGTACTTAATGTCAGTGAATCTTAGAGGTGATAATTGCTTTTTCTATTCATCTCATGATGAAAAGAAATGAAAGGAAACTGGTTGTTAGTGAGTTAATGAGGAATCACAGAAAAGAGAGGCCCTGGGGAAGACCCCGTAGGTTGTCTCAGAGGCTGCCTTGAAGCCAGTATCAGGAATAGCAGAGGAGTCATGACCAAGTCACTCCATGCAGGGCTTAAAATAGACAGGGCAATGAGAAGGGCTGCACTCCTGTCCCCACACAAATCAGGAGGCCTGGCCGAACTTCTAAACAAAAGAGTATTGTGATCCCTGGAACCCCAGGTGACCCCTACAGATGATGATCCCTGGAAACCAGGTGATTCCTACACATGGTAACCCCTGGAGCCCCAGTGACTCCTACAGATGTTGACAACTGGAACCCTGGTGACTCCTACAGATTGTGACCCCAGGAAACTTGGGTAACTCCTATAGATGGTGACCCCTGTAACCCAGTGACTCCTACCAATGGTGACCAAGGGAACTTCAGGTGACTCCTACAGATGGTAAACCCTGGAGATCTGGATAACTCCTACAGATGGTGACTCCAGGAATCCCAGTGACTCCTACAGATAGTGACCCCTGGAACCTGAGTAACTCCTACAGATGGTGATCCTTGGAATACTGGTGACTTCTACAGATTGTGACCCCTAGAACCTTACAGATTGTGACCCATAGAACCCTAGTGACTCCACAGATGGTGACCCCAGGAACCCCGAGTAACTTCTACAGATGGTGACCCCTGGGATCCCAGTGACTCCTACAGATGGTGACCCTTGGAACCCCAGTGATACCTACAGATGGTGACCCCTGGAGCCCCAGGGATTCCTATAGGTGGTGACCCCTGAAACCCCAGTAATTCCTACAGATGGTCACCCCTAGAATCCCAGTGACTCCTACAGATGGTGACCCCTGGGACCCTGCAGATTGTGACCCATGGAACCCTGCAGATGGTTATCCTGATGATGATGACTCAAGGAACTCTGGATGACTCCTACAGATGGTGAACCTGGAACCCCAGGTACTCCTACACATGGTGACCCAGGAATCCCAATGACTCCTACAGATAATGACCCCTGCAATCCCGGGTGATTCCTACAGATGGTGACCCGTGGAATACCAAGTGACTCCTACAGATGGTGACCCAAGAACCCTGGGTGACTCCTATAGATGGTGATCCCTGGAACCTCAATGACCCCTACAAATGGTAACCCCTAAACCTCAATGACTCCTAAAGATGATGATCCCTGGAAACCCCAGTTGATTCCTACAGATGGTGATGCTGAAACCACAGTGACTCACACAGATGGTGATCCTGGAACCCAGATGACTCCTACAGATGGTGACCCCTGAAGCCCCAGTGACTCTGACAGATGGTGACCCTGGAACTCAAGTGACTACTAAGGATGGTGACCCTTGGAACCCCAAGTGACGCCTACAAATGGTGACTCCTGGAACCACAGGTGACTCCTGCAGATGGTGACCCAGGAACTCCAATGACTCCTATAGATGGCGACCCAGGAACCCAAATGACTCCTACAGATGTGACTCCAGGAACCCCAGTGAAACCTACAGATAGGAACCCTGGAACCCCAATGCCTCCTACAGATGGTGACCCTTGGAAACCCAGGTAACTCCTACAGATGGTGATTCCTGCAGATGGTGATCCTTGGAACCCCAGTGACTCCTATAGAAGGTGACCTCTGGAACCTGGGTGGCTCTTACAGGTGACCCTTAGAACCCTGGTAACTCCTACAAAAGGCTACTCTGAACTCCAGAAGACTCTTATAGATGGTGACCCCTGGAACCCAGAGTGCCTCCTACAGATGGTAACCACTGGAACTTGGGTGACTCCTACCGATAGAGACCCCAGGAACCCCGGTGACTTCTACAGATGGTGACTCCTGAAACCTTGGATGACTCCTACAGATGGTGTCCTCTGGAACCCCAAGTGACTACTACAGATGGTGATCCTGGAAGCCCAGAGACTTCTACAGATAGTGACCTCTGGAACCAAGGAGACTCCTACAGATGGTGACCACAGGAACCTTGAATGACTGCTACATATGGTGTCCTCTGGAGCACCAAGTGACTTCTACAGATGGTGACCCAGGAACCCTGGGTGACTCCTACAGCTGGTGGCCCCAGGAACCTGGGTGTCACCTATAGATGGCAACCCTGGAACCCAGATGACTTCTTCAGATAGTGACCCCAGAAACCCCAGTTACTCCTACAGATGGTGACCTCTGGAACCTTAAGTGACTACTACAGATGGTGACCCCTGGAACCCCAGTGTCTTCTGCAGATGGTGACTCCTGGAACACTGGTGACTCCTGCAGAGGGTGTTCCTGGAATCCCAGGTGACTCCTACAGATGATAATCCCTGGAAACCAGGTGACTCCTACACATAGTAACCCCTGGATTCCCAGTAACTCCTACAGATAGTGACCTCTGGAACCAAGGTGACTCCTACAGATGGTGACCCCTGGAACCACAGGTGACTTCTATAGATGATGACCCCTGGAGCCCCAGTGATTCCTACACATGGTGACCCCTGGAACACCAGTGCCTCCTGCATGTGGTGACTCCTGAAACCACAATGACTTTTGCAAATGGTGACTCAGTACCCGGTGACCCTGACAGATGGTGGCCCCTGTAACCCTGGGTGACCCCTACTGATGTGACCCCTGAAACCCAAGTGACTCCTCCAGATGGTGATGCTGGAATCCCAGATGACTTCTACAGAAGATGCCCCCTGGAATCCAGGCTATTCCTACAGATGGTGACCCCTGAAACCCAAGTGACTCCTGCAGATGGTGACGCTGGAATCCCAGATGACTTCTACAGAAGATGCCCCCTGGAATCCAGGCTATTCCTACAGATGGTAACCCCTACAACCCCAGTGACTCCTACAGCTGGTGACCTCTGGAAACCCAGTGACTCCTGCAGATCGTGATCCCAAGTACCCAGGTGACTCTTGCAACTGTTGACCCCTGTTACCTGAGTGACTCCTACAGATGATGACCCTTGGAGCCTTGCATGACTCCTACAGATGGTGACCCCTGGAACCCCAATGGCTCTTACAAATGGTGACCCCTGGAACCCCAGTGATTGCTACAGATGGTGACCTTTGGAACCTCAGTGACTTCTGCAGTAGGTGACCTCTGGAACCTGGTTGATTCTTACAGATGGTTACCCCTGGAACATGGGTGACTCCCATATATGGTGATCCCTGGAACTCCATGACGCCTACAGATGATGACCCCTGGAATTCAGTGACTCCTGTACATGGTGACCCCTGGAACTGCAGTGACTTTTACAAATGGTAAAAGTCCCAGGTGACTCCCGCAAGCTGACCCCTAGAACCTTAGTGACTCCTACAGATGGTGACCTTGGAACCTGGGTGACTCCTACAGATGGTGACCCCTGGAATTCCAGTTACTTCTGCAGATGGTGACCCCTGGAACCCAGGTGACTCCTGCACATGGTGACCCCTGGAACCCCAGTGACTACCGCAGATGGTGACTTCTGAAACCTGGGTGACTCTTACAGATGATGATCCCTGGAGCTCTGGGTGCTTCCTACATATGATCCCTGTACCCCAGGTGACTCCTGCAGATGGTAACCCTGGAACCCCGATGACTCCTACAGATTGGGACTCCTGGAAGTTGGGTGACTCCTATAGATGGGAATCTAGCCAGTGTTGCTGGCAACACACAGGGAGGCCAGAGTTCCTTTGGCAAAACTGCTGGGCATAGTGGTGCGAACAGGCCTTTCTTCTACACACTGTGTTTGTCTCTGACACTTGGTAACATGAATGTGCCACACTACATCTAACTGTTCCACTGTCAGGCCCAGCAGCCTATGCCACTTCCTGTTGTTACAAACAGTTCTGCAATGGTCCTTAATACTATACACACCTTTGTCAACCTTATCATATGTTTAAGTTTTTAAATATATTAATAGCTGGTCAGGAGTGGTAACTCAAGCCTATAATCCCAGCACTTTGGAAGGCCGAGGTGAGGGAATTGCCTGAGCCCACAGGTTCAAGAACAGCCTGGGCAACTTAGCAAGACCTCATCTCTACAATAAATTAAAAAAAACTTAGCCGGGCATGGTAGCACATGCTTATATTTCCGGCTACTTGGAAGGCTGAGGGGGAAGGATCGTCTGAACCCAGCAGTTCAACGCTGGGGTGGCCGTGAACATGTCACTGCACTCCAGCCTGGGCAATGGAGTGAGACTCCAACTCAAAAATTAAAAAAATAAAAAAATTAATATATATATAATTATATATATATATATATAATGTATGTATATTAGTAAAATAACACATATATATTAGTAGCTTCCATTTCTACCCTTCTGCCCTAGTGGCAGACCAGGTTTTCTCAATCGTCCTCTCACTGGAAACAATTACAGCAGTGAATGCAGCTTTAAAACCCTCTCTGTCAACTGCATATGGGGCTGGCAAGTACATAGGAATCAAATTTCCCAGGAAATGAGATCACACAGACACCCAGAGAAGCAGTTGTTCCCTAAGACTGGCCTCAGAGGCTGATAAGCCCTGATCTCTTGTGATGGCTGCCTATCCAAGGGGTTGCTGAGTACAAGAGACCCACACATAACGCAGGAACCTCAAGCACTACAACCCCCTAAATGTAAGGAGCAGGGTCCCTACAACCACAATTCTCCGTTTGTCTGACTTTCTGTGCTGGGTGAGAAGTGGGAAGTGTCCCCCATGAAGAATCCCTAACCATCAGGCTTTGCAGCCTCTGGGTATCCAGCCATGTCCAGATCCCCTCAAGCCAGGAATTCTTATAGAGGTCATGGGCGAATGGTCTCTCTGTCTTTACTGTTGCATTTTTAAATGTTTTGTCTAGTTGTTCTATCAATTGCCAAGAGAGAAATTTGAAAGTCTTACTCTGGTTATAGAATGTCTACTTCTAAGTTTAATTCTGCCAGTTTTGCTTCATGTTTTGGAGATGCTTTTATTAGGCACATGCACCTTTAGCATTATTAATACTTCTTGATGAAGCATCGTTTTACCATTATGCAAACATCTTATTTATATCTGATGGTACACATCGTGTGGCAGTTTGTTATACCTGATATTAATACAGTCACCCTGACCACCTTCCTTTTACATTTGCCTGGTTCATATTCTTCCATCCACATCTTCAACATATCTGTGTCTTCTTATCTACAGTTTGTCTCTTGCAGGCAGCATATAGTTTGGCTTTATTTTATCCACCATGACAGTCCCAGCCTTTAATTAGAGTATGCAGACCATTAACATTTAATGTAATTACTGATATATCTCAATTTAGGTTTGCCATGGTGCTTCTGTTTTGTTTTTTATTCTATATATCTATATATACTCACATATATAAACACACATATATATGGAGAGAGAGATATTTAAAGACTAAATTTTTATGATTTTTATAAGAATGAGATCTCAGACTTTGTGAGATGTAAATGTACAATTTGAAGAATGCATTAAGAGAATCATATGCATAAAATTAGAAACAATTGAGGATATTTACTTAAAATAAGAAAATAATTCTAATAAATTAAATATTGTAAAGATAGTTACTGCGGACATCACAAAATCTGAGAAAATGGCATGTAATTTTTCAATGACTTAACAGCACAGCACACCTCTATAGTACTTTCACTGCACTTTTTGGCTGCATACTGTGTTTTCATTTCTTCCTTGGTGGCCATCAGGGCAGCAGCTCTGTGCCATGGTGCTGGGTAAGCAAGCAGAGTGGGTTGTTAGGGTGTTTTTCAAAGCCATGCCACTATCAGAACATAGAAGTGACCACGAACATTTGCACGTACCCCACTAAACTTGAATGAAATGCATCCCTGACTCTACCTCCCCTGAGGTAACTGGAAAGATTCTGCAGCAACTCCACGTCACTTCTCACCATAGAAAGTGTGGCCGAGGGGAAGTGAGACTGAAAGAACAGCAATTCTTGCTGATTGCAGTTAAGTGTCTATTGAAAATTTTACAAAAACACACGCAGCATGAACATGCTACAGGCAGCCTAGTAGCAGTGCTGCGCAGAGGCCTTAAAATTCTAGCATCAACAGCTTTGTGGTAAATCCACTGTAGCCATCAGTGATATGGAAAGAACCAACACTTATCACATGCCTTGTGCTTTCTTTCCGAACCCCGACCACCAGGATTCCTCCTTGGCTTGGGCGTTTGGGAGTGTTTCCTTGGCCTTACATTTTCCAAAAGCATCCAGTGCCAGAAAACATTGGATAGCATTTACAGATTTAAAGAAAAGTTGTTTAAATAAAAACTTCTCTCTTCATTGACTCACACAATGATATTTAGTCAGCCCTGATTATTCCCCAGGCTGCACTCAGGTTGAAAGAGATATGACAGTGAATAAAATAGATGAGTCTTTCCATGATGGAGTTTAAGGTGCAGTAGTGTGAGAAAGAGGAGATTATTATTCAAATGCAGTTGTCCCAGAAAGACATTCCTTACTGTGCAGACACTTGAGAGTCATGCAACCCACAAAGTCTCCCTGAAAACTTTCTTCAAGTGATATACAACTAGGAACTCGAGATGGAAGCCATCAAATAACTCAGAGGAATTACAGGAGAGTGGGAGAGTCTGTGCTTTGGGATTAAACACCTTGGATTTCAATCCTGACTAACTCTGACCCGCAGATTTTCATCCTGACTAGCTACATCTGCACAGAGAGTTACTTAACCCTCCTATGTGAAAAATATGGATGTCAAAACCAACCTTGCAGGGTTATTATAAGTTTTAGATAAATAAATCACAATAGGTGACAGGGAGCAATTATTTTAAACAATCTTTTAAACAGTTTATCTTATTAACAGCTATTACAGTCCGGGCGACAGAGTGAGACACCAACTCAAAAAAAAAAAAAAGGTAAAACTCAACTAGTGGTCTATTTCTAAGCAACACATACCTAAAACAAAACAACTCATACAAGTTAAAATGTGCTCAAAGCACCAAAAGATATAAGCAGGTTATGGTTTGCCCATGTTAATATCTTATGAAGTGTAATTCAAGGTAAAACAATTAAAAATACCATATAAAATTGCATTTAATACTGGGGGATAAACTCTGGCAAACTAAGATCTGTATCAACAGAGGGGATGAGTGTCTACTTTCTGTGCAAATTGTTACCAAAAGAATCTTCCTCTTGCATCAGCAACTAGAGAAGCTGTCCCAGGAACTGGTAGACATAGACTATATTTCTGCCTACTGATGTAGGGTCCCTACCATTTCCAATTTTTTTTTTAGTTGGAGTCTCACTCTGGACTCCAGGCTGGAGTGCAGTGGCATGCTCCCACCCACTGGGCTCAGGCAATCCTTCTGCTTCTGCCTTCCAAGTAGCCAGAACTACAGGCGCGTGCTACCACGCCCAGCTAATTTTTTTATTTATTGCAGAGACAAGGTCTCACCATGTTACCCAGGCTGGTCTCAAACCTGCGGGCTCAGGTAATCCTCTCGCCTCAGCTTCCCAAAGTGCTGGGATTACAGGCTTGAACCACTGCACCCTGCTGTGTCCAATTTTTAAACTTAAAGAAGGGAAAAATGCTGCAGTGTCCAAGGCAGCAGATAATTACTTTTAAAGTCCATAAAAACGGCAGCCTCTAGGCTCTGGGCTCCCTTGGTCTCCAGCCACGCTCCTCTCAATCCTCTCAGTTGCACAGTCCTGGGGCTGAGGTCCACACAGGGTGGGAAAGGCTGGTTCCTGCTGAATGTGGCTGTGGAACAAGATAGGGCTCCAGCTGTGGAGGGACTGAGCCAGGCACAGCTTGCCTCTGAGGCACGGGGTTCCATGGGACAGGGCTTGGGGGACCTCCTGTGGCAGAATTTTACAGAAAGAGGACACTGAGGCTACTTTGCCAGGAAGCAGTGTTTATTCGTGCCGGCACCGGCTCAGTGGATTCACGTCCAAAGACTGAGCCACGAGCATAGCAAAGCATTGCCTTTTAAATATTTTTAGTTCCTTTGTCCCCCCAATAAGACTTACATATTAATAGCATACATTCTAATTGGGTACTTTACAGCTCAATATTGCAGTAGGGTTACACATGCGCACTACAGATTGGGGGCTACATTCCTTTCTAACATAAATCTTCCAAGAAAGCTCTTATCTTATGGTGTTAACAAAGACTTTCATTATTCTGGGAAGGTTTTTATCTTGCTGTACTAGGAGGGCCCTTTCTCCATCCTGGGAAGGCCCTCATTTTATTAGGCCTTGGGGGGATCTCCCTGCCTCCTTCTCTCCTTTGATGCTCGAATCCCTTTTTAGGGTTATAGAGCATCACCTTGGTTTAAGGGTTTGTATTTCCATAACAGCATTAAATGTGCTGCTGTTTTTCTTTTGACCATGGCCTCAATGTGTTTGGAGACAGACCTTATAACCAAGGGAGCTAGACAGGGTAGGATTAGACAAACTCCCAACATTATGAGTGTAATACCTATGAGGCTCTTAAATCTTCCAAAAGTTGAGAACCAACCTCCAAAAAGTTCTCTGGGCTCCCAGCCTTTCCAAGTCTGAACTGGGACATGAGCAATCTTCCTCATTCAGTTGGTGACTTCTTCTATGACCTTCCCCTCATCAACTATTTGCAAGCAGCAATTGCTTAAGTTAAACTTTCCACAAATCCTTCCTTCAGAAGCAAGCAAGTTATCTAAAGCTAAGCAGTTTTGATAAATGGCATTGTGCATTCTAGTCTGTTGTTTGGCTAATATGTTAAGGACCTTTGCAGTTTTATTAGTTATAATTTTAGCAACTACCTACAATTGAATTATGCAGTTTAGCATGTAAATGGGAGTTTGATATCTCCAAGATCCATCTTGTGCCCAGGTAGCTGGGCCATAGTACTGGATAATACGTTCTGGGGGCTATTCATCATCTTTCCAGTCCCCAATTTATAAGGCACACCGCTTTCTTTGGGAGTCCCAGGTTTTGTACACTTGGACCCCCAACTGTTCTCCCTTTGCAAGTGGGAGTGGAAAAAGGAAGGCCGAATAGACTCAAACACATAAGCTCCTGTCCAGTCTGAAGAAAGTATAGTGTAGGCTATTTTCCCACATATCCAGTATAGTTCATTTGGGACCCACCACTTGATATTTGCATCAACAACATTCCATGCCTGTCAGAGGTGGGGGAAATTAGACAAAGGGTGAGGGTTTGGCTCAGGGTGGTCTAGGGCCCCCCACCATTGAGTTTTGTTAGCCGTGACATTATAACATCTTTGGCCTAAGCATGTCAGACTTCCAACAGGAGTGTTCAATTTTATCTCCATCAGGCAAGGCAGTTTTTTCCTACAATTGAGGTATTAGGTAGCCGAATTCTATTGGCAGGGCTAGGATACCATGTTTCATTGTAGGGCTTGTGGGGTTCCAGCTCTCTAACTTCCCATGGCCATTGATCTCCCATATTAGCCCCCCCTTACATAACAAAAAGAGACTTTTAGAGACTGGGCAATAGCTTCTGCCAAGGCTAGGAACAGGTTTTAGTCATGATGGAGAGGGGAGGGGGCCTACTTTCTATTTCTTTACAAAAGGAGCAAAAGACCTCCTAGGAGGAGACTTGGAGTGGGATTGTGACCCTTTTGACATATAGAAGGGTTCCAGAGTCAAAACCTTGCCCATGGATATGTATGCCAAGCTGACGGTCTGTTTTCCATCCTGTATTTTCTAGGTTAAAGATAGTAAAATTAACAGGGTTACAGGTCCCTGATTTACAAGGTCCTTTGGAAGGAGAGCAACTTTACCTTGGCCTCTCCAAATGGAACATGATACACAACCCCAATAAGGACAAAAGAATTAAGACAAACTGCAACATGGGGAATACTTTATCATTGAGCCTATTCTCTCACTCCCAGATTAGGCCACATGATTTAGTATTGGTACTGTAGGTTACAGCACGCCACCAGGTTTCATTCATGGCTGAGCAAGCAGCAAAAAGTACAGACACCAGTTGGGGGAGATTGGTGATCAGGATTCGGTTAATTACATACCCTTTTTCCTTGGTGCAATGGACCTCTAACCATTCTTCACACAGCGGGTATTGTGGGTTGAAACAGATGTACTGATTCCTTTGCTGACAAACAGAATAGGTAGTCTTATTATGCCTGCAGGTCCCTGAAATTGTTCCCTGGCAAGAGAAATGGATCTGGTAAAGGAGGGTGCAGGTAACTCCTTGACTTGACCTGGTTGTACATGGGTTACATGAGGCAGAGGGCTTTGAAATTACAAGGGGGAGCCAGACTAGTAACAATAAATAACAGTTATACATCCTGTTCAAAAGAGATAAAAGGGTGCTAGCAGTAACTTTTTGCCATAGATCCAGCTGTCTAGAGCAACCATTGCCAAACCTACAGTGAAAACCAAGGCAAGAATTACAGCAACAGACAATAGCAAGGGATAACACTGCATTACAATAAAAACACAATCTGTTTGCTTGTTTGATGGCTGATTTCTCAGGTTTCTGCTGTGTGTAGATTAGTTAGTTTCTAGAGTGACTAAAGCAGGGCTGTAATACTCCGAGGTCCTGGGATCATGGCTTGTTTTCCTCAGAGAGTCAGCTTCCTGGGTGTTGATGGATTAGTAGTGCACTCCCAGTCTCAAAAGACGGGTTTCACTCTGCTGTGATGAACCGAGGGGCCCACCTCAGCTACCTTGATTGCAGTGGGAGTGGACAAAATAACAGTAAGCAGACCTCTCCAAAGGAGCTTTAGGGGCTGAATGTTCCCATGCGTCATCTCCTGGTTTAAAGGGGTGAGTGTCTGTGGTTAAGCTCACAGGTAACTGCTCTCTAACCTAATAATGTATAGCAGCGAGGGCCAAGCATAGAGTCTGCATTTGTTGTCTTAGAGTATGATTACCCACCTCTTTAAATCTCCTTTTATACCTTTGACAATAGGAGGGTGCCTTTAAAGAAGTTTAAAAAGGGAAAACCCTGCCTGCTTAGTGGGGCTAGACCTGATTTTTTAGCAAAGCAATTGGCAATAGCTGGTCTCATCACAAGCGAGTTTCCTGACATAGTTGCAGTTTTAGAGTCCCATTCATCCCTTCCACTTTTCCAGCGCTCTGGAGTGATAGGCAGTGTGTAATTTCCATGTGATTTCTAAGCCCCTTACCACCAATTGTCTTACTTCAGTTACAAATGCTGGCCCATTGTCTGATCCTATCTATAGTGATTGGAATTCTGAATCAGGGAATGATTTCCTTTAGAAGCAGCCATGTTATTTCATGTGCCTTTTTGGTGCGGACAGGAAAAGCCTCTACCCAACCCGAGAAAGTACACACAAAAACTAACAATATATTTGCAGCCTTGGACCCAGAGAAGCTCAGTGAAGTCCACAACTATGTTTTCAAATGGGGCCCCTCTAACACTCTGCACTGCTGGAGAGATCTTTAGGCCCCTGCCATGGGTTATTTTAGGCACATATTTCACATTACTCACATACTGCACAGGCTATACTGGAGAGTCAGGGGATGTAAAAGTGCCATCTTAATGTAGTCTTGAGAGTTGTCTGGCCCATATGGGTTTCTTGATGAAAATGCTTGATGAAGGTTGGGGTCAAAGCCTCAGGGACGGCGACTTGCCCATCCGTAAATCTCTACCATCCACCTGGGAGACAGATCCCATCTTCATTTTGAACCAAGTTTGCTCATGCTGTGAATAATTAGGGTCCCATTCTGCCAACAGACTTGGGAACAATGCAGCAACCCAAGTCACTGTCCCCGCTGTTCCCTGGGAGGCCATGAACTTTGCCCCCGGGTCTGCCTTCCAGTTTCCTTGAGCAACCACCGTGTCTCCCCTCTACTGTCCCTGGCAATACATAACTGCTACTTTTTTAGGAACCCATACGGCACCTCAGATTTCAAGAATTTCTTTACCATATTTTATAAGACATAAATCAGACATAAATAAGACTCCTGAGTTGATTAAGCCCTTTTCCTTATACAAAACCCTGTGTGCATGGAGAGTGGTGAAGGTATATTTAGATTCAGTGTATGTATTGACATTTATTCCTGCTGCTAACTGGAGGGCTCGGGTTAACACAATTAATTCTGCCCTTTGTGCTGAAGTCCCTTTTGGCAGAGTCTTTGCCTCGATGGCAGACTGCAGAGTCACTACAGAGTATCCTGCAAACCATTCTCCCTCCCTCTTGAAGCTGCTTCCATCAGTGAAATATTCTACATTGGATTTCCTGAGAGGCTGATTCATCAAGTCATGTTGGCTGGAAAATACCTAGTCAATAACCTTGACGCAATCATGATAGAGCTGACCTGGTTTAGTAGGCAGCAAGGTTGCAGGATTGAGAGTCCACACCACTTTCAAGTGAATGCGTGGATTCCCATATAACATTCCCTGGTATTTGACTATTTGAGTATCAGTCAACCAGTATTGCCCATTATATTCCACTAGTGTCAACTCCGAGTGTGGCACCTGGACCACTAATTCTTGTCCTATTGTTCATTTGTCAGCTTCTGCCACTGGAGGGGCCATGGCAACAAGCCCCTGAAGGGGCTTAAGCAACATAGTCAACTGCACCCAGCCTTAAGCAACATAGTCAAGCTGCTTGGAGAAGTGCCAAAATCTTAGAATTGGGCAGTGCCAGGATCCTAGCATTTGGATTAAGACCCCTACCACTATTTCAGTACACTCATGTACATACAGGAAAAAAAGGCTTAGATATGTCAGGAAGCCCCACGCTAGGTACGCTAACAAGGGCTTGCTTAATTTTCTCAAAGGCCTTCTATTGTGCTTGTTCCCATAGACTCTCATTCTTCCCCCTTTGTGACCTCATAGAGAGGTTTTGCCAGTAGTGAAAAGTTAGGTATCCAAATTCTACAAAACTCTGTGGCCCCAAGAAATTCACTAACCTGACGTCTGGTGGTCAGAACTGGAATGGAGCAAACAGTTTGCTTTCTTTCTGGGCCAAGCTGACTTTGCCCCTGAGATAAGTGGAAGCCAAGGTATTTTATGCTCTCTCAGCAGATTTGGGCATTTTTCTTTGAAACATTGTAGCTGGCCTTCCACAAGAGGGTACGGAGCTGCTGCATTCCTTACATACAGTCCACCCAAGTTTGCCCGGCCAGCAGCAGATTGTCCACAGATTGGAGCAGAGTACAGCCATACTGATCTGCTGGAAAGGCATTTAAGTCAAAGCTAATACTGTACCAAAAATGTGTGGGGAATTTTTGAACCCCTGTGACAGTCTAAGTCTAAGTCAATTGGCCTTTATTGCCCTTTTCAGGATTTTCCCATTGAAAAGCAAAAATCCTCTGAGGAGCCAAGCAGATATAATAGAAAGCATCTCTGAGGTCTAAGCAGGTAAAGAAGGCAGCTTAAGTGGAGATACGACTTAGGAGAGTGTAGGGGTTGGGGACAACTGGGTATAAAGTAACAGTGGCTTAATTTACTACCCGTAGTCTTGAACTGGCCTGGAATTATCTGTCTCTGTTTCTGAACTGGCAATAGTGGTGTAGTCCAGTATGACTGACAGGGTCGGAGGATCCTGTATTTTAAAAGTCTCTCCAGGTACTTTTGGATCCCAACCTGCACCTCGTGAGGGATGAAATACTATTTCTGATGGATGGGCACAGCCCCTGGCTTTAGTTATATTACTACTGGTGGTGTGTTCTAGGATAGTCTGCAGGAATTATCCTCAGCCTATTCACCAGGCACCATAAAGGGAAGTTCAGTTCCTTGCCAGGGTTTTTCTATGAGAATATAGAGGTGCCACTCTTTCTCTCAGGAGACTGCAAAAGTGATGATCTTTGCTTCAGGATTCCCCAGGGACAAAGCTGCCTGGCCATTGGAGTAGAAAGTTATTTGGGCTTACAGCTTTCACAAGAGGTCCTGACCCATTAAAGCCACTGAACAATACAGGAGGTGCAGGAATTCATGGACAACTTCCTGGCCCCCTAGATTACATTGCCAGGGCTGTAAAAAGGGGTGACCAACCTGGCCACCCATGGTTCCCACAATGGCAACTTGTCTTGGTGAAAGAGGGTCCACAGGTTGGGTTACTACAGAATGTTCTGCCCTGGTATCTACCATGAAGTCAAGGGATCAGCCCCCACAGTCATTCAGACCATAGTCTCCTGGAGGCCTAGCAAAATGGAACCCAATCTATCCTGGTCTTCCCCATAGTTTTCCATGGCAACTAGGCCAACAAAATGATTCTCAGGAGCCATGTATGGTTGGGGTGCAGGCTGATATTGTCCCTGAACCACCTGGCCTCTGCCTCTTCCCTGAGGAGTCAGGCATAAATCTCCTGATTCCAGACATCCATTCTTCCAGTGCCCCTCTTGTAAACAGTGCACACATTGGTTCAGCCCCAATCTTATCATCAGGTGGGGTGGCCCTTCTTGTTGGCCCCCTCTTCTTGCCTTGGCCTCAGCCTTGGCCTCGAGGGGCAACTTCCTGGGTGCGTCACTCTGTCAAAACAGCGGCAAGCAGGTCTACTTTCTTTTTCATTTTCCAGTCTGTCTCCCTTTGGGCCTCTTGGTCTCAGTTGATACATACCTTTGTCACAGCCTCTATCAGCTAGCTAGCATTCATCCCAGCAAAGCCCTCTAACTTTTGCAACTTGTGCTGGATGTCTCCCTGAGCCTGACCAACAGAGGCTGCATTAATCATTTGATGATTTTCAGCTGCCTCTGCATTGAGAGGCGTAAAGAGACGAACGCCTCACATATCCTCTCATAAAACTGTCTGGGGCTCTCTTTGGGGCTTTGGAGCACCTCTGAGGTTTTGCTCGTATTCATAGCCTTTTTCCTTCCTTCCTTCATACCACCCAAAAGTGCCTCTTGGTAATGCTCGAGCATTTGGTCATCATTAGAGTCCCACCGTACGTTTTCCTTGGGGAACTGATTTAGAGCATAGGCTTGTGCATTCAGCATTCCTTCAGGGGCGTGCTCCTCTAACCATTTTAAAGCAGCCTGAGTAAGGTGGCGACATTCCTTGGTGTTAAACAAAGTTAAGAGGAGCTGGTAGCAATCAGTCCACGTGGGTTTGTGGGTCTGAGTAACGGACTGCATTAGATCAATCGTGGCCTGAGGCTTCTCAGTATGAGGAGTATGATGTTTCCAGTTCAAGAGGTTAGTGGTAGTAAAGGACTAATATATAAAAGTACATTGTCCCTCTTGGATTTGGCCATCTGGACTGTAGTAAAGGGGACCTCTAGTTTCCCTTAACAGCAGTTGTAAAGCCTCTTGACATCCATGGGGAGATACTGTCAGTAAAATTTCCCTGATGCCTTCCTGCCGGGGTATATGGAGTTAACACTGGCGACACTGGAGTAGTTGCTGCCTGGGATGTTTCTAGTGACCTTGGGGCAGGGTGGATTCTGGGCTGAGGCCAGCCTCTGGCACGGCTCCAGTTGTGGCAATAGCAGGGGTTGTGGGTAGAAATGAAGGGCACAGTGGCACATAAGGCAGGGGGTCTCCTCAGGTTCCTCAGACAGAACGGGCTTTCTCAACACCACTCAGCACCTTGAGGGAGCTGTTGCTTGGACCAGCATGATTCTATAGCTGTTTTCTAGACAGACTTTTATCCAAGGTGGGAGAGGACTATATCTTGCCAACAATCAATGTAGGGAAACTGGCCTAGGTGGCCCGGATACCCCACAATGACATCAAACACCTTACTAATTAGTCTCTCATCTAGTGACCCCTCAGAGTGCTACCCCACCCCAAATGAAGGCCAATCTACTTCACAGAGGGTCCAAAGCTTTCTGGGAGTTAACTTGATACCATAATTCACTGAAAATCCCTTTTTGAAATTCTTTACCATGCACTCTAGGGGGGTAATCTTGCTCTGATTGCCACCCATTTCCACCCACTGAAAGATGGCAATCACGCACCAGATGGGAAGGAATGAGGGAGGGTAGGAGGGTTGGACCCTTGCTTCACCCATCTCCAGCCATACCCCTCACAAGGATATTTCAGGTGCCTTCTGGCAATAAGTAAGTCGGTATAACCCTCTGACCAGGTTTTGACCCAGGGTACCGTACCACTTGCAGAAATATTTCAGGTGCCTTCTTGGCAATAGGCAAGTCCAAATAAACCCCCGATCAAGTTTCGGTCCCACTACAGGACTTACTCCTGCTTTTTAGCCATATGAAGGTCACTGCTGGCTCCCAAATCTACTTCCGTCACTTAGCCTTGTGAAGGTCACCAATGGAACTAAATCAGGGCTACTACACTCACTTCACCACTAGGTGATGTCTCATTCACTTGTATTCACACATTTCCAACCCTCCACCCAGTGATGTTACGATTTCGTCCCCCTGTGGGACTACTCAGACAACTCTGGAAGGTGATCAGACTCCCCTTCTGCCTCTTAGGGGTAGGTCTACCAAATCAAACCCAGGTTATTACCAGTCTGATGGGTGGTGCTCCCTTGGCTGCTTCCTGGGCCTCACCAGGTTTTTTTGTGCTCTCAGGGTCCTTCCCTCAGCACACCAGGAGGGCTAGTCCCCTACATATCTATCAGTCTGTTGGCACCAGGTGAGGTCACCTCTTCCGGTGTCCTGGGGGGTCACACCCTGGTGACAATGGAGGCGATAACACCATCTCTGCCTCTGATTCCCAGCCAACGCACAAGAGATGTGTCAGGATTTTACAGAGAGAGACAGGACACGGAAGCTACTTTGCCAGGAAGCAGTGTTTATTCATGCCAGCACTGGATCAGAGGATTCACATCCAAAGGCTGAGCCCTGAGCATAGCTAGGCATTGCCTTTTATATATTTGTAGTTTCTTTGTCCCCCCAATAAGGCTTACATTTTAGTAGCATACATTCTAATTGGGTACTTTACAGCTCAAGGTTGCAGTGGAGTTTCACATGCGCACTACACATTGGAGGCTACATTCCTTTCTAACATAAATCTTCCAAGAAAGCTTGTATCTTATGGTGTTACAAGGACTCTCATTATTCTGGGAAGGCTTTTATTTTGCTGTACTAGGAGGGCCCTTTCTCTGTCCTGGGAAGGTCCTCATTTTTTTTTTAAATCAATATTTTTTATTATGATATTGTGGGGTACAGTTAAGGGTTAGGTATACAAATATGCTTCATTCAG
>NW_007253738.1:625615-628246 GCF_000164805.1 Carlito syrichta | reverse complement strand
TGTGATACTCAGATCTTTGTTTCTGTGAGAGATCACTCAGTATTATAGACTCTAGTTCTACCCAGGTTGCTGTGAAATTCATGATTTTGTTCTTTTTTATGGCTATGTAGTATTACATCGTGCATATGTACCACATTTTTTTATCCACTCTTCTTTTAATGGGCTGCATGGTTGCTTCCAGGTTCTTGCTATTGTGAACAATGCTGCAATTAACATTCGTGTACAGGTATCTTTTTGATAGAGTGATTTGAGTTATTCAGGGTATATTCCCAGTAGGAGGATTGTAGATCATATGGGAGGTTGATTTAGAGCTTTTAGGAATCGTCACACTGCTTTCTACAGAGGTTGCACTAGTTTACACTCCCAACAACAGTGTAGAAGTGTTCCCTTTTCATCACACTCTCTCCAGCAACTGTTATTTTTTGAGTTATTGATAATTGCCATTCTGACTGGAGTTAGGTGGTATCTCAGTGTGGTTTTGATTTGCATCTCCCTGATGATTAGTGAGGTTGAACATTTCTTCACGTGTCTGTTGGCTGCTCGTATGTCTTCCTTTTAGAAGTGTCTGTTCATATCTTTTGCCCATTTTATAATGGGGTTGTTTGTCTTTTTCTTTTCAGCACGTTTGAGTTCCTTGTAGATCCAAGATGTTAAGCTTTTGTCAGGCCTGGAGTTGGCAAATACTTTTTCCCAGTCTGTAGGCTGTCTCCCTGCTCTCTTGATGGTTTCTTTGGCTTTGCAGAAGCTTGTCAGCTTAATGAGGTCCCACTTGTCTACCTTATCTCTTATGGCCTGTGGGTTTCAGGTTTTGTTCAGGAATTGGATGCCAGTTCCGATTTCCATGAGGGTATGTCCTTCATTTTCTAAGGTTCTTATGGATTGAGGTTTTACAATTAGGTCTCTGATCCATTCAGAGTTCATTTTTGTGTATGGGGATAGATAGGGGTCCTGTTTCAATCTTCTGTGGTCAGCCAGTTTTCCCAGCACTATTTACTGAATAGGTTCTCCTCTCCCCAGTGGTAGGTGGTGGAGGCCTTGTCGAAGATGAGTTGGTTGAGAAATTGAGGTTTTGCTTCTGGAATCTCAATTCTATTCCATTGATCTATATGCCTGTTCCTATACCAATACCAAGCTGTTTTGATGATTGTAGCTTTATAGTAAAGTTTGAAGTCTGGTAATGTGATACCACCTACTTTTTTTTTTGCTGAGGATTGTTCTGGCTATTCTTGGACGTTTGTGTTTCCATATGAATTCCTGTGTTGTTTTTTCTAGGTTTGAGAAGAATGTTGCTGGTATTTGATGGGTATTGCATTAAATCTGTAGATTGCCTTAGGTAAGATGGACATCTTCACAATGTGGATTCTTCCAGTCCATGAGCATGGGATATTTTTCCACTTGTTTGTGTCATCTTTGATTTCTTTGAGCAGTGTTTTGTAGTTTTCACTGTAAAGGTCTTTCACGTCTCTGGTTAGGAAGATACCAAGGTATTTCATTTTTTTTGTGGCTATTGTGAATGGAATTGTGTTTTTTATTTGGGTTTCTGTTTGTTTATTATTGGTGTAGAGAAATGCGATTGTCTTTTGCACATTTATTTTACATCCTGAGACTTTGCCAAAGGCTTTTATCAGTGTAAGGAGGTTTTTGACAGATTTTCTTGGGTTTTCAAGGTACACGATCATGTCATCTGCAAAGAGAGATAGTTTGGCTTCCTCTTTTCCTATTTGGATACCCCTGATTGCCTTCTCTTCTCTGATTGCTCTAGCCAGGATTCCCAATACTATATTGAACAAGAGGGGTGAGAGTGGGCATCCTTGTCTTGTTCCAGTTTTCAGGGGAAATGGTTCCAGTTTTTGTCCATTTAGGAGTATGTTGGCTGTTGGTTTCTCATAGATGGCTTTTACTATTTTGAAGTATGTTCCCCGTATGCCTAGATGTTCGAGGGTTTTATCAAGAAGGGATGCTGGATTTTATCAAAAGCTTTTTCTGAATCTAATGATATAATCATGTGGTTTTTGTTTTGACATCTGTTGATGTATTTAATTAAATTTATGGTCACACAAATGTTGAACCAGCCTTGCATCCCAGGGATGAAGCCTACTTGGTCATAATGGATGATTTTTGAGATGTGTTGTTGAATCCGGTTTGCTAGGATCTTGTTGAGAATTTTAGCATCTATGTTCATCAAAGATATTGGCCTGTAGTTCTCTTTCTTTGTTGGGTCTTTATCTGGCTTGGGTATCAATGTGATGTTAGCTTCATAAAATGATTTGGGAAGAGTTCTATCTTTCTCAATTGCCTGGAATACCTTCAGTAGGATTGGTATAAGCTCCTCCTTAAATGTCTTGTAGAATTCTGCTGGAAAGCCATCTGGTCCAGTGTTTTTTGTTTTTTGGAGGTTTTTTTGTAGGTAGTTTTCTTATTACATAGTCAATTTCCTTGATTATTATTGGTCTATTTAGGGTCTCAATTTCTTCTTGTTTCAACCTAGGTAGGTTGTGTGATGACAGAAAGTCCTCCACTTTCGAAAGGTTTTCAAGTTTGTTTCCATACAAGTGTACACAGTAGTCTCTAATGATCTTTTGTATTTCTTCAGGGTCAGATGTGACTTCATCTTTTGTGTTTCTGATTGGG
>NW_007253738.1:611409-624985 GCF_000164805.1 Carlito syrichta | reverse complement strand
AAGTATGTGGTCGATCTTAGAGTACGTTCCATGCGGTGATGAGTAAAATGTGTATTCTGTGGTCTTTGGATGGAGGGTTCTGTAGGTATCAATTAAGTTCGTTTGATCAAGAGTCACATTGAGGTTTCTGATCTCATTCCTGATTTTTTGTCCTGCTGATCTGTCTAGGGTTGTGAGTGGGGTATTAAAGCCCCAGCTATGATGGTACTGGAGTCGATGTCTTTTTTTAGTTTGCCTAGGGGCTGCTTTATGAAAGTCGGTGCTCCTATGTTTGGTGCATATATGTTTAGGATGGATATTTCTTGTTGATGGATTGAACCTTTTATCATTATGTAGTGGCCTTCTGTATCTTTTTTAATTTTTGATAGCTTAAAGGGTATTTTTTCTGAGATTAAGATTGTGACTCCTCCTTTCTTTTGTGTTCCATTCACCTGAAAATTTGTTTCCCATCCTCTTACTTTGAATCTGTAAGTGTCCTCTCTAGTGAGGTGAGTCTCTTGAAGGCAATAGATTGTTGCCTGGTGATATTTTATCCATTTTGCCATTCTATGTCTTTTCAGTGGTGCATTTAGTCTGTTCACATTCAAACTAATTATTGAAATGTGAGAGTTGATCCCTATCATAATGTTCTTACAGAATTGTTGTTCTTCCTGTTTGTGTGTTGTTGTTCTTTTGGTTTTAGAGTTGGATCATGTGTGTTTTTAATCTTTTGCCTGTACTCTTGTGAAGAACGTTGTTGCTCTTTTTTCCTTTTCTTCTGTGCTCAATACTTTCTTAAGTGTTTCTTGTAGAGGTGATCTGGTGGCAGCGTAGGTTCTTAGGGATTGGATATCTGGGAGAGATTTCAATTCTCCCTCACTGATGAAGCTTAGCTTGGCTGGGTAGGTTATTCTAGGTTGAAATTGTTTATCTTTTAAAACTTTGAAGATAGGGCTCCAACTCTCCTAGCCTGGAGGGTTTCTGTAGATAAATCTGCTGCTATTCTGATTGGTCTTCCCTGGTAGGTAGTCTGATCTTCTTCTCTTGCAGCCTTTAGGATTTTTTCTTTTACACCTACTTTGTTTCGGTGAATTATTATGTATCTGGGAGTTGGTCTTCTCATTTATTGTCTTTCAGGGGTTCTCTGAATCTCTTGTGTTTGAATTTTTTCATCATTGATGAGATGAGGGAAGTTTTCTTGAATGGTTTCATGAAATGTTTGTTTCAGTGTGGCCTCTGTTTCTCTCTCTGCCTCAGGAAGACCAATTACTCTTAGGTTCAGTCTCTTGAAGTGATCATTCATCTCTTGCAGGTTTTGTTCTGTCTTTTTGAGCTTCTTTTCTATGCTTTTGACAGTTTGGGTTAGTTCTGTGTTTTGGTTTTTAAGCTCTGAGATTCTTTCTTCTACTTGGCTAATTCTGCTTTCCATGCTTATTAGTTTGTTATCTATTTTTATCACAGTATTCCTTACTGTTGTTATTTCTGATGTCAGCTCCTTCCTATTTTCCTCTTGTGTCTCCTCAATTTTTTAAATTCTCTCTATTAATGTCTTGATGTCTGGGTTTGTTGCATGTGACCAGTCATTCTGGGGGCTCTTCATTGTTTGTGTTCCAGAGTCTGTTTTCTCAGTGTCTGATCTCCCAGGGGTCTATGTGAGACCTATATTCTTCTTTTGGTTTTTCTTCATTTGTGCAGTTTTTTCCCTCCCTACTTTTTCCTTCCCTCCACGTCACCGTCTTCTTTAATTCTGTTATTCAGAGGTAGAGGGATTGCTTTTACTTCTGTTTGTTCAATCTCCTATTCTTCTTATGTATGCCCTCTTACTTTGTTCAATTCTGGAGTTGCACTGTAGGTTGGGGGTGGTCCTTTTTGCAGTTTTGTGATTTACTAAGTGGGGAGCTGTAATTCAAAATCTATCTGCAGGTCCTGGTATCTTCCGACAGGTGTATGGATAATCTGAGACCCACTTCCCACTGCCTTGGAATCTGTCCGTGCAGCATGGCTGTAGGTTTACTCCCTGAAATAAAATAGGGTTAGCTGAGGGAAGAGAATGGAGCAGACAGTGGGGGGAAGATGGGGGTGGAGAGAAAGAGGAGTAAGGGGGGAAACAGATGAGTGTATCAACAAATGGAGAGAGAGACCTAAACTGAAAGAGATAAAAACAATAGGCCATGGCTACAGACTAACCAGCTCCCATACAAAAAAAATTAAAACATACAATGACGCTAACATACAAGGTAACCAACCACCTTATTAATGTGCTGTTCCTCTATACAAAGATATGGTTTACAGAGAGGAGAAAAGAGAAGAAAAGGAAAAGGAAAAAAAAAGAAACAAAACAATAGGAATAGAATCAAGTCATTAAACTAACAGAACTAATCAAGCACACTCTGAGACTTTTCGTTTAAGTCCAATGTCCTTTCAGCTCTGGTTTCTAGCTGTCTTCTCAAGCTGGTAAATTAGTTCACAGTTGAGGTCAGTTACCCTTGGCCTGCTGTGAAGGACAGTTCAGATCACCCTCGGTTCACCACTCAAATCTGGCCTGTTTCTGTTTTTCAAGTTTGTTTTTCCGTTTTGGTGTTGTTACCTTGAATCGCCAGCAAATGATGCTATCTCCAGTTGCTCGCCCCAGAGGAGCCGGGCAAAGGCCGGAGATGGAAGCCTGCCTCAGGGCACATGGGAGGAGACCCACGGCTGGCAGGACATCAAGGTGACAGCAAAGGTGGCAGCGATCCCAGAGATCTTGCCTGCAGGGGCTTCAAGGACTGAAGTCATGGATCACCTCAGGCATGGGTGGCGCGATGTGCTATGGCTGCCATGGAGGCCACGGCTGTGCCACCGGCAGATGCTGTGTCTGCGGCTGCAGTGACTGTCCAGACCGCTGCGATGCCCCAGCGGTGGCGATGGCTGAGCTCAGTGGAAAAAGCAGGCTGCCAACGTTGGGATCTGCAGCCCCCGGGGAGAGAGCCAGAGACCCTCTGCATTCTCCTTTGCAGAGGGTGTCATAGACCAGGCTGCCCCGCCGTCTTCTTGCCAGAAGTGGTCCTCATTTATTATTAGGCTTCTGGAGGGGATCTTTGCTTCACCCCTTTGTGGCAGATGTTCCCTTTTTATTAGAGAAGGGAAATTTTAAGGCTTTTAAGACTTTGAATTCAAATTTATCATCCCCATTATTATTGGAAATTGCTTCCAGATTCTTACAACAATTTTGTTTTCAGAACGTTTTTGTGTTTTTGGTGTTTTCTTGTCTGTGTTTTCTTGGATTTTTTAATAGGGATTTGGGAGAGGACCTACAAGGAAATATTAGCCGGACGCAACCTTAAAGTACTAATGAAAATATTTAAAGCACTTAAGGATTTTATGCATTAAAATTATCCCATGATAAGTCATTTAGTGAAGCCAAGTGTCATTTTAAAGATAATCAAGCCTTCATGCGTCAGTTTTGTAAATCTTCCTTTTTATATTTATAGGAGTCACTTTACATCTCAGGCTTCCTGATTCTGATTTCATGTGATTTAAAATAAATGAGGTTTATTTTATCAACTGTCTCTATAAGTAATTACATCATTTTTAATGGGCTCCTTTTGAGGGAAGAGACAGGCAGCCCTGGGTGATGTAAGGTCAAAACACTAACAACTTCCATTTTCCTGCTGAGCAGACAGCTCAGAGGAGGGTGAGCAGGGCGGTGAGGCTTGGACCCAAGCATGTTCTTGCCAGTCTATTTCACCACTAACAACTTCCTTCAAGATAGTAGCTACCCTCATGAGACAGCCTCGTGGGGAATGTGGGCAGAGTCATGGCTTCAAGTGAATAACAGCCTGGGCAAGCTGACCCCCGGGCTGCTGGGATCAGACCTGGAACTGCAGGCTCTTACAGGTAGGGGGAAAGAGGAAGGGATGGAGGAAGACCCCACCCAGGCACCCCCCCAACAGCATGAAGGACCTTAGGGCTCAGAGTCTAGGGGGACAGAACGGGATTGGAGGGTGGGATGCTAACAGCAACTGGGACAGCAGGTGCCTGTCAATGCAGGATTTGGCTACAGGCACCATCAGAGTCTGGAGGTTGTGGGAGAAAAGCCCCTCTCACTGGTAGATAATGAGCTGGAGCTGAGAACTTCTGTATCACAATAACAAAGTTGTTGCTGTGAGAACCCACTGTAATGTGGCTGCTGGCTGAGCAGGTGCTGTGGAGCAATCTAACTAGCAACGTCTTCCTCCCCCAGGGAGATGAACTTGCTGTGCTCACCATGACACACCAACATATCTGAACAGAAGTTCCTATGTGCTGCCATCACTCCTACCACTCTGCTGAAATCATCAAAACACAAAAACACTCGGAACAGCCATCTACTCTTGACCCAGGTCTGGTCTAGCCAGGGCTTCTTCACAGCCAGGACTGGTGCCTCCACCTGAGACCCGGACCGTCAACCCAGCGTCAGTCTCCACGAGGTGGGAGCTCCCTGCGAGAAGCCTTCCTGTCCCCCAGAAGTGGTGAGAGTCCCTTGAGTGTTTCCGGGAGCTGTGGTCGGCCAGTGATACTTATGCTGCTCTCCAGTCATCACCCCTTCCCATGTGCTGTCCCCATGAGACCATGATCTCCTGATGGCCTCCAGGCCTATCACTGTGACCAGGAGCCATTCAAGACCCTTGTGCAAGGTGGGGCATCTTCGAGTATTTGGTGGGGGGGTAGAGAATTGGAGTGTAAATAAGAAGGGTGGTGGTGGAGCGAGACAGGGCCACAGGCTAGAAGCACTCAGGGTCCAGAGATGGACGCGGAAGCAGCCCAAGGTGTCATGACTCGGGAAACGAGGGGACAGAGGCAGCACCAGGCATGAGCACTGTGCAAAGGGTGGTCATGAGGCAGCCTGGGCTACCATAAGCTCGCTAGAGGACTTCATAACACTGTGAATATCCAGATAGGGAGAGCGGCTTACAGCCATGTTTATGTAATAGCTCATCACACTCCACGGCACAGGGCTGACAATTCTGTCATGTGGCCATTACGCAGGTCTTGGCGAAGGGAATGAGCACACTCGCTGCCTCCTTTGCATCTTGTTCTGGAAGGAAGTCACCAAGGGCACTTGTGTCAGTCAGGCACCCACGCACTGGGGCTGGGAAGGGCTGAAGCCCTGGGAAGCAGGAGTTGTGCAGGTGGTGGAGACCTGTGTTTCTCAGCGGTGGAGATTTTGGGTGTTTAACACATATCTGCCTCCCTCAAATGACTTGGTTTTGAAGATTTTAAGCAATACTTTTTTAGGAGATGTTTCTATTTCAACATGTACAAAAATGCCCAAGAAGATAGTTGGTGCTCAATGAATGTTTTTTTGTTTGCTTTTAAAGTTTTATGCTCTTACTGCCTTGCTCATTCATGTCATGAACCTGTGAAAGGGAAGAAATTTCCTTTTTTATCCACCAGTGTGTCCCCAGAACCCAGCACAGGGCCTGAAAAGTGGTAGGTGCTCAGTAAGTACTGGCCAAAAACTTGAAAGCACACATGAATAAATATCACTTAAAACTTTGGGTTATTTTATCTATTCAATGTGGAAAAAGCATTCATGAACTAAACACCTCCTACAAGAGAGCATGGAGCAGCCCACGCTAGGTGACACACACTCAGAGGGTCTTCAGCCACGCCTCTGTGGACACAGCCCCAACCCTGCTCACAGAGGTGCACTGCCACCCCTGTGGATTCGCCCAGGGTGCACCCAGCCTGAGCTGAGCTGCCAGGTCTCAACACAGAGGAAGAAGTCAGCACAACTGCGTCCAGTATGCCATGTTTACTTTGGGTTGGGGTTCACAAAGAGCCGGGTAGCCTTTTGTGGCACCAGTGCAGGAAGATTGACAGGCGCAGGGTGGCAGGGTCCAGAACCCAGCCCGGGTCAACTTCCCAATGCCGGTTGTGAAATTCCGTGGAGCTCCTGTCTCTAATATCAGTTCAAAGCCCTTTTCTTAAGATATCTGGAGAGTGTTTCTTCTTTGCAGTGAAAAGATGCCAAGAAGGACACAAGGAGCAGCATCCATTTACTGAGGAAAGTTAAGCTGGGTGACAATTGGCTAGTAATTGGTGAGCCACGTGCAGAGCAAACTCTCATACTGGGACCTGGGAATGAGGACGCACCTCACGCACACCCTGAAGCCTGCCAACAGCCTGCACCACAGCAGGGAATGCCTGTATGCGGCTCAGCTAGCTCCCTCTGGGTGGGACCCACAGCCTAATGGTGACCCATGCGCCCCATGGCTTGGATGGGGTAGACTTTCAAGGCTCTCAAGAATCACTTGTGGGCACGAGGGTTGGAGCTAATGGCCAGGCCAGGCCTGGTTTTATTTTGTGCAGAGCTTTCAGTAATGGCTTAGGTATTCATGAACAGACAACTCTTCTTCTCTTCTTTCTCTCTTTGCCTTTGCAGAGAATAAGCCTATTTCATAATATTTTGTGGATTAAAAACTATAACTTGGCTACAGACACAGGCTTGGAATACTTATTTTTAACAGGAAATTGCACAGCCTGTGGGAAGCTGGGAGTCTGTCTTCCTTGGTCAGGGACTTTGAAAGTCCAAGGAGCCCTGAGACCTTACCACCTTCAAACCTGTTCGTCTCTCCCCTTCTCCAAACACCCCCCAGGGAATCTCAGGCTCACCTTCTATCACATCTATATGGTGTTTCACATAAGTCATTATGAAGACAGCAGCATCTTTGGAATCCTCGAAGAACAAACTATTACTGCTGATGGTACCGACTGTTGAATGACTATTTATCTCATGCTGCTTAAAAACAATTTCCCTACCCATCTACAATTTGACTCTAACTAGAGTTAGGAGAGGGAATGAATTAATCGATTGGGGCCCTTCATTGGTAAAGTACTTGAATTTCAAACAATTGATTTTCAATCAAATACAACTAGGAAAAATTACAGGAAAAAAAGATAATTCTGATAATTTGTTTGAACAGTGACAATTGTTTTAAAATATGGCTCATTAAAGACATGACACTTGAGAATTTAGAATACCATGGTTACACACATGACACATTGTAAAATAAAATAAAATCTCAAAACTTGAACATAAGACTATAGTAAGATAAATGTTTTCTTGTTGTCATTACTGCCATAGCAATAAGTACATAAATAAACTACTGACTGACCCACTTGCAGTGGAGTACACAATGGGCATCCCTCAATGGAGAAGTGTAACGAGCCGTTGAACTTGATTTATGAAAAGCAAACCATCCCATTCTCTGAGGACCAGATCATTCAGTTCTCTGAGAAGGAATTTAAGGACTGAAATTATATTTCCAGTGTTGAGATAAAAATGGTTATACTTGAGTGACCAAATGTTAATTCTCAAGTAATTGAGGTCTGTAAAAAATAAAATTTCAGCCAGTCTTGGTGGCTCAGCCTGTAATCCTGTGCTTTGGAAAGCTAGGGTGAGTGGATTGTCTGAGCCTGTGGGTTCAAGACCCGCCCAGGTAACTTGGCGAGACCTCATCTCTACAATAAAGCAAAAACTAGACGGGCGTGGTAGCGCATGCCTGTAGTTCCGGCTACTCGGAAGGCTGAGGCGGAAGGATCGCCCGAGCCCAGCAGATCGAGGCTGCAGTGGCTGAGAGCGGGCCACTGCACTCCAGTCTGGGTGACAGAGTGAGAGTCCAACTCAAAAATAAAATAAAATAAAATTTCGGAACAATAGTTATCATCATGCACCCACTGGAATGAAATAAGAGAGCTGAGTAGGGCAGGGGCCAAACACTTGAAGGCAATGCCTCATGGCTGGCTGGCAAAAGGCCTGGTTCTGTGGCGGGGGTATTCACAACGCGGGGTCTTACAACCCTAGACGTAGCCAGGCTGCATGTGATTGGCAGGGAGTGAGAAATCTGACAACACAAAGGACAAGGTGAATTAAGTCTGTTGTGGAGTTTGACTCAGCACCTTATAGCCAAGGCCGTCTACATTCAAGGTCACAGACAAGTATTTTCCTCAGGAGATCTCCACGTCTGACAGCCTAAATCAATACCGACGTGCCAGGGGTACCAGAAGTGCCACAGCTCCATAAGCACAACTTGAAACACCAGCACCAGCCAGCGCAAGTGTAAATGGATCTTTTTAAAAACAAAGCTCCGGCCAGGCCCAGAGGCTCAGCCTATAATCCCAGTTCTTTGGGAGGCCGAGGCGAGTGAATTGCCTGAGCTCACAGGTTCAAGACCAGCCCGGACAACTTGACGAGACCTCGTCTCTACAATAAAAAAATCAAAAATTGGCAAGGCATAGTAGCACATGCCTGTAGTTCCAGCTACTTGGAAGGCTGAGGCAAAAGGAGGGCCTGAGCTCAGCAGGTTGACGCTGGGGTGGCCGTGAGCATGCCACTGAAATCCAGCCTAGGCAATGGAGTAAGACTCTGACTCAAAAAAACAAAAAAACAAAAAACAAAGCTCTGCCTGCCATGGGAACATTCTTTGTTGACTTCCCATTATGCTCCGCAGTTCAGACCTGGACCTCAAACCAAGAGATGTGCAGAAACCCAGACTGATCCCAGGGTCCCAAGCCATTACCTCTCGGCTGGTTCTTCAGAGGGCTTTGAAAGCATGAAGCTCATTTTGCTGTTTTCATCTTCTAGGAAGTGACTCTCATAATCAGTAGGAGGAGGCAGAGAAGGAATTTCTGGGGTGGGGGAGGGCATGGCAAAGTCGGGGGGATTTTCCCTGGAGCAAATGTCTTTGCACGCTCATGTCACGTGCTCTCTACCTAAGCATAGTTTATGGGGACATCCATGTAGACTACAGACACAGCTCCCAGAAAGCCGACACCCCAACCAAAGAAAGTGCATGTTGCACCCAGCAATCTTAAATCATGGCTGTTCCAGATGCCAGACCCTGCCAAGGCCTACCCGCCCCACACCCCCCCCCCACCAGGAAATGCACCATCGGACCCAGTCCAGGTGTTGTTCCATGGGCAGCAGCCTCAGGGAGTCAGTAAGGCAGGCTTTTCTCACTAAAAACACATGTTGGCTTTCCTTCGAGGGAACAGAACAAGACGGAGCTCCTGGGGAAGCCATCATAGCCTTACATGGGGTCAGATCTCTTCCAGACCCTGCATGCCTCGGTCCCTATGGTGTTACACGCCTGCGTTTGCTGTGGGGCAAGGATGCCTCTGGCCAGCGGGGGTTCCGTAAGGCCAGTGGGCAGGCCACCTTGTCAGGTCCAAACTCTAGCAAGGCACTGACCGGTCAGAAAGCCCGGGACAAGTTCCTGAACCCCATGAGCCTCCATTTCCTGTGAGAAATGGAACCCATGTAAGTGACTCTGGCATGGGTTATTGTGGAGATTCAAGGTGACCACTGTAAGGACGCAGTCAGGCATATCAGCTGTTGCTGGGATTATCTGTGCTGTCCTGTGTCCTTGGTCTCTGAAATGTGGCCAGCCCATAGTATAACTGGGCAGAATCACTCAGAGTTTGGAGAGGGAGAGAGAGAAAAGGAGAGAGGGAGAGAGGGAGAGGGGGACAGAGGGAGAGAGGGACAGAGGGAGGGAGGAAGACAGGGAGGAAGGGAAAGGGAGAGGAGAGGGAGAGAGAGAAGGAGGGAGAGAGGGAGAAAGAGAGGAAGGGGAGAGAGGGAAAAAGGGGAAGAGGAGGAGAGAGGGAAAGGGGGAGAGAGAGAGGGAAGGAGGGGGAGAGGGAGAGAGAGGGAAAGAGAGGGAGACAGGGAGAGAAAGAGACATGGAGACAGAGAGAGGGGTCTTCCTTCCTCCCACAAGCATGTTAAACACACTGTCCCAGGCTCTGGGGACATAGGTTCCCCTGCTGTTTCCCCACAGATAAACACCTCAGCCTACAAGCAGCACAACAGATATGCTACTGCCTCTGATTGTTGTCACAGGCGTGGACCAACCACGCCTCCTCCTCTCTTCTGTAAACTCCTTGAAAGCAGGGACCTGCCACGTGTGGTCAGTGTCCAGGCCAGTTCCTGGCACAAAGTGACCGGCTGGTCAGAGAGCTGAAATGTCCTCCTGGGAAAGACATGATTGTGGGCATCTGGCGTGGGGGAAGAGCAAGGCCTCTAAAGGTGGATCTGCTGATTAGGTTGAAACAAGGCCATCAGGGGGCCTCACTCAATGGGAGTCCTCTTAAGAAAGGGAGATTTGGACAGAGAGCCCCCAGGGATGTATGTGCAGAGGGACATCAGGGTCAGGAGGACACAGTGAGGAGACACTTCTGCGGGTCAAGGAGAGAGGCCCCCGCCTTTCCAGGACGTACTAGATGACAGTGTAAGGACTCAGCCGGGAGGGAGGGTGGAACTGGCTGTGAGGACATGGAAGGGCCCCAGGGACACCCTGCTTCTTAGGAGAGCCTTGAAGGACGGAGAGAATACCCACTGCCACCCCACTCACCAAGGCGCCCCCGCCCACTCCTGATCCCTCAGGAAGGCATGTCCCAGGATGTCTCTACACTCGGTCACTGCCAGAAAGCATTTCCCCTCTCAGCCTGTCCCCGAAAAGTAAGGCTATGAAAACATGACTCTTCAGACACGAGACACTTCAGACAGGAGCGTGCCAGACAACACCTGCATCTCCCCTGGTTAGCCCCTGCTGTGTGATAGGAAGTGTTTTATCTAGTTTCCTGTTCTAAAAACAAATCCAAATCTCCCTATTTCTCTTAGTACATCATGGCATCTATGGAAACGCTATCTGTAGCCTGACAGAACTGCAAATGCCACGACGGCTCACAAAACACGTCAGACTTTTTTGTGTTGCTTAATGAGTGACATTTTAGCATTCCTAAGGGAAGTTTTCTGGTTATTGTGTCTACGTGGGTGAAATTTGAAACTACCATTTTCAAGAAAATTGAGTTATTTAGGAGTAGATTAGGGCAGCTAAATCAGTGTGAATCACTGAAACTTGCCACACTCCGTGAGGTGACCTTTACTACACACAGACAGACGCAGTAACACTGGCCAACGTGAAGCTATGGGCACCATGTGCTACCGGGAGCGCCACGTTCCCCATTTGACACGTGGCCTTAGAACACGATTCTGAAGTGTATTCTAGGGGACCACATACAATTCACCAGCAGTTATCTCAACCCGTAGCTTCATTTCTCGTAAGAAAAACAGTCTAAATGATTCATTTTCAAAGGATTGCTTAACAAAAGTTGCTTAATTAGTTTGCAGATACGGCAACCCCAGAAAGTATACTTTCCCGGAAAACCCAGGCACACCACCCCAGCTTCTTAAAGTGGTGGCTGGTCATCAGTCTTTTGTTCTTTTTACTTCCTGGTTCTTCTCCCTCCTCAAGACACTTGGAGGGCCTTTTTTGCAGACAGGAAAACAGGGATGGGTTGAGTAGCATGAACGCCCCTTCCCCTGGACAGCCCCTGCCAAAAAAGCCTGCCAGAACCAACGACCAAAGGGGCCAAGGAACCAATCGGGTTCTGACAGATGCCCCACAAATCCACCAAAGGAGAAGGGATATGCCACCTTGTTCAATCCAGCTTCCTAATAAGGGAAACATGAAACTGGGCGATGTCAGGAAGATTGTACACCCCGCTGTACTCGATCAGTGAGGAAATGAGGGAGGGACTTGCACACTGGGGAATAAATTGCTTTCTGTAACTGTTTTGGATGTGCCTATCTACCAGACACCCAATCTTGCAAGACCGTCATTAAAGTTTCATATCTGCTGTGCTCCATGTCTCCACATCTATCCTTTGAATTTGGATGGGTGAGTTTATTTCTCACATTTCTGATATCTCCAGGTGACAATGCCTGGCCTCTCTGGTCACTTCTGAACAAGAAAGGAATGTAAAACTTCTTCTCAGTCCCAAACTATCTGTCTCCCTCCCATGCCCTGACACTATCAAAAGTCACCATAATTTGGTGGCTGTCACACTTGCGGGTGCAGCAGAGTCTTGGAGGGCTGTACCTTCAGACCTCAAGTCTACTTCCACCTCAGAGCAGCAGGGCTTGGCTGAGGCCTGGTCTGCACTTTGGATGTGGTCCAGGGACACACTTTGGGAATCATCACCTTAACTCAGCATGCAAGTGAATCCATGTGTAGCCACAAGCAGCAATGCCCCAGCCAGGGCAGAGCTTCTTCTGTCTGCCTAGGGCTGACCCCAGAGTTAGGGGGAGGATGAGAAACCAGGTTTTCTCAGCACTTGACTGAACTGCTCTCTTTTTTTCAGTGCTGAAACAACATAGCAATAGTCTTGAGCTTATAGAAAAACTCTTTGGTACTTAGAACCTGTGGTTCATGGGTCCCAGGGACACACACGGGTATTTCAGGACTGTCCATGGCAGCTCTGTCTCCCAAGAGCCCTGACCATGCAGCCCCAGCCTCTGCCCTGTCATTCCACCCCTACCCTTCTAATCCATGCTTTATTTCTTCACTGCTGGTTTTGATGGCAAAGACACTGACCCAGAATCTTCAGCAAACACAAAGAACAGAGACTGTTTTGGAAAGCCATGAGATAGTTCACAGGATTTGAAAAATAAGCCACCATTGGGTACAGTTACTAGGGAGCTGTGAACACACACACACACACACACACACACACACACACACACACACACACACACACACACACACACACACACACCAGCGCTGACTGCAAACTACAGGAGAGGTCCTAGAGCTTGCTCCTCCATCTCACTGAAGTCTCATACCCTGTGATCAACTGCTCCCCTCTCCCATCACTCCTTCCCTAGACACACACACTGTACATTTAAAATTACTAAAGAGAAGATTTTAAATGTTTGTGACGAGACCACAAAATATGACAAGGATGTGAGGTGATGGCTGTGGTGATCAGCTTGATATCACCATAATGTAATGTGGACATATACCAAAACATTACGTTGTACTTCATAAACACATAACATACACAATTATTTTGACAACTAAAAAGACAAAAAGGAAAAAAAAGAAAATCAATGCAGAAAAAAAGAAGCAGAACAATCAGGGCTCTAGAGGGCAGGAGCGGGGATGCACTTGCAAGAATTTCATCCTGGGAGAGAGGTTTTTTTCTCAATGTAGAGACAACACAGCGATAGTCTCAAGTTTCTAGAAAAGCACTTCAGTATTTAGAACATGTGGACATTTATGGGTCTCTCAGGACTGTCCACAGCAGCACTCGCGGGCCTGTCACTACAACATGCTATGGTGGAGGCAGGGCAGGGGCTAGTGGGGAATGTAACAGGAGTCTGAGGCAAACACCCCACTCACCCCACATCCTGCCCCAAGCACACATGTGCCCTGCTGGCATGGCCTGCACTGGGACCTGTTCCCTGGACACGGAGTCCAGGCCACCTGGTGATATTCTGATTGACAATGATATCCTCTACCCAAACTCATGCTCCCTTTCTGGGACACAAAGATCATCATCCTATGTCTGGAACCCTGTGGGTGCACTAGAGGCTCAAGCAGCTCATACTGATGGTTGCCCAAGAGGACGAAAAAGGAGGGACACTAATGGGGGGACCTTTCAGATGGCCACCGTAGTGAGGTAGGTCTAGGGGAAGTCAATTAGCTTCTGGCTTTGTGACTGAAGGTAACTAGGAACTCTAAGTCTCTCTCTCTCTCTCTTTCTCTCTCTCTCTCTCTCTCTCACA